>NC_143563.1:75032115-75182307 GCF_054136105.1 Typopeltis vanoorti | reverse complement strand
AACAAATATTTGCCATTATTATTAGCTTTGCTCTTTTCTCCAAATTTTCCCAGTGTATTTTTGTATGTCTGACAATCATTTCCTACTCTGCTATTTAGATCCCGAACAAGGACCAACTTTTCCTTTTTTTTTCAAATTTTTTCATTGTGTCAGTAGCTTTCTGTAGAGCCTCAAAAAATTCCTCCACTTCTACCTTAGTAGAACCTTCTGTGGGACCATAGGAACAAATAAGTCTCATTGTCCAGTTTCCCATTCTGATATTTGCCCACATCACTCTACTTGAGACTGCCTGCCATTCAAGAAGATTAGACTCTATTTAGTGTTGAATATTATGGCTACTCCTCCTTTTCCTTGATTGTCATTGCCTGGATATAATATTTTGTATTTATTGCTCAGAAAGATCTCACCAGTTTTTGTCTTTTTTGTTTCAGTCACCCCTATTATGTCGATCTGGTACTTATCTAATTCCTCAGCTAGCTCCATTTCTTCACCATTCAGGCTTCTTATATTGATAGTACCGATCTTTAACTCTGGCGATGTTGAGTTGGTGTGTTTTTTCAGATTTGTTCCAGTAGCTGACTTTTCACTGTTTATCCTTGTTTCCTGGTGAAAACAACGGGGGCCTTGTTTAACCGAGCGACGCCCCAGCTGGCATGAAATTTTGTCATGTTGTACCATCATTTTCTAATTTGGCTTAAGCCAATACGAATTACAATTTGGTCGGCTAAATCCCAAATTGCCAGCCCATCCTCGTTCGTTCAGTATCCAGGTAGATACCCAACAGGGTGCACCACGAGAAGGTGAGGATTGGACATTAGGTCAGAAGCCCTGGTCGGTTCTCCGCATTCCTTTAAAGGCTATGTGGAGGTCTCCTCTCAGTTATATATTTATATATTTTGGGATGTTAGCTGTTTAAATGCAGACACATTTATTGCATTTAAACAGCCAACATTTTTTTTTTTTTTTAGACACTATTTGGCCACTATTGTGGCCAAATAGCAAACACATAATCTATATAGCACAGCATAACCAAATCACTGATTTCAGAGAAACTGTTAAATGCTTGGTTCTATAAATCTATAAGTATTCTATGTAAAAATTGGCTGGAGGAAAGCACGGGTGGTGGTGGTGGTGGGGGGGGGGGTTATTACTGTCCCATACAGTTGTTGTTTGTGTATTTTTCCTTTTCCATGTGAAATAACCAGCGCACATACTGTAAATATGAAAAATTCAAATATATCTTGGGGGAAAGTGAGCCATTATCAAACCAAGGGTCTCAGATAATAAATACATTAGTAAAAAAGTGAAGCAACATCATAGTTAATTGATCTTCATGTCTGAACTTTTCAGGATATGGTTTATTTTCATTAGTTTTCAAGTGAATCAAAATTATATATATATAAAATGAAGAGTTACCTGTAGGGTACAAGTGATTTTTGCCAACTGTTTGGCAAGACTGTATGTTTAGGACTGTCCGTACTATCAACAGTTGGACATAGGCATATCCAGGGAGATCTGCTGACATCCTCCACCATTGTCATGGCAAATAAATTAGGAAAGAGCATGCTATGCTTTGAATTCCCCCTTCCCCCCAGCAATAGATGGAAAATTACAAGTTAGAGAGAAACTTTTTTTTTTTTTTTAAGCAGCTATGAGCTTCACAAAGATGGGCTACAGAACCTTCCATGACTTATGGGCCATCCTGTAAATGAAACTTAAATGTTATTTATGAAATTTTCACTCAGTACAGAGGGTTGTTTGAAAAGTTTGGTAAAAAAATAAGTTTAACACATTTTTTTGAAAAAAATCATCTTTGTTTCTCGACATAGTCTCCATCGAGGTCTACACATTTGGTCCAGTGAGTTTTCAATTTTTTCATCCCATCTAAAAAGTAGGATTTGTCAAATTGTGCAAAATAGTCATTGACAGCCTTGAAAATTTTTCTAATATTCTAAGAAAATTTTTTTCCCACCAAGCCAAATTTTTAAGTTTGGGAACAAGAAGTCACACAGGGTCAAGTTCCGAATGGTGCAATGTCTTGATGAAAGAGCACATTTTTGTTTTCAAAAAAATGGCCAAGATTGGCCATTTTTTTCCCCGTTCTTCTTTTAAACAATCCAACAATGATGCATGATAGACGCCTGTTATTGTCTTACTTTTACAAATAGTCTATCATTATAATTCCTTGGAAATCCCAAAAAAACAGTGGCCATCACCTTTCCAGCTGAGAAAATGTCTTCGCTTTTTTCAATGCTCTTTCACCAGGCACTGCCCATTGTTTTGACTGCTGCTTGGACTCAGCTATGTAGTGGTGGATCCAAGTTTCGTCTGCAGTCATGAATCGACGCAAAAAATCCTGCGAATTGTGAAACATCGCCAAACACTGTGTTGAAATGTCTTTTCGCATGTGTTTTTGATCGACAGTCAACAATCGTGCACCCATCATGCACACGGTTTTTTCATGTGCAATTTTTTGTGCAGAATATTACACACCCTTTCAGTTGAGATGCCTACAATCTCAGCAATCACACACACTTTCACTCGGCAGTGTTCCATAAGGATACCAATCATTTGTCAATCATTTCCTTCGTAGTGACCTCAGTCGGGCATCCGGAGCACACTTCATCTTCAATGGACTTATAACGTTTAAACTCATTTATCTAAAAATAAATAGTCTTTAATATTAATGCAGAGTCTCCATGAACTGCATCTAACTCAGCTCTGATCTACATGGCCATCCACTTCTTCAAATAAAAGTGTTTTATCACTGCACAAAACTCGTTTTTCTCCATTTTTATGAAAAATGCAAAAGTGTCATTTTAAATGTCTGCCAAACGAGAACTATGCATCGCACGTGGCTAAAATTTTGCCAAGGGTCATGAAAAAGATGATATGTGCCAACACTGGTATGAATGAACGAATTGTGTCACCATCTATTGGAAATTTACCAAACTTTTCAAACAACCTTTGTATATAATAAATTAATTTAATCCTTTACCCAAGTGTAAGCAAACAAAGTTTGCACCTGAAGTATCTTCAGGACTGAGGCAACTCATAGTAAAGGTGAACCAAGCTCTCATCGCTCCTTTGTCTCAGTATCTCCCAAAGCACATCTCCTTGTGGACATGCATAATGCTATGCATTAAGGGAAGGGGCACAACCCAGACTGGTTTCGACCTTTATTGAGGTCTCGTCAGTGGGAGCCAGACCCAGAAGTGGTGATACTAAAGCAGAAGCAATTGAGAGGTAATATTTACCTATACAAGTTGCCAAACGGTGTACCACCTTATTATTAAATTAATCTGGATTTAGAGAAAGATGTTGGAAGTTTATTTTACACTTGGTTAGGTTATAATAAACTTCTAACATCTTTTTATAAATCCAGAGTAATTTAATAATAAGGTGGTACACCATTTGGCAACTCGTATAGGTAAATATGACCTCTCAATTGCTTCTGCTTTAGTATCACCATTTCTGGGTCTGGCTCCCACTGACGAGACCTCAATAAAGGTTGAAACTGGTCTGGGTAGTGGCCCTTCCCTTAATGCATAGCATTATGCATGTCTGCAAGGAGATGTGTTTTGCGTTATACTGAGACAAGGAGTGATGAGAGCTTGGTTCACCTTTACTACGAGTTGCCTCAGTCCTGAAGATACTTCAGGCACAAACTTTGTTTGCTTACACTTGGATAAAGGATTAAACTAAATTTATTATAGCCTAACCAAGTGGAAAATAAACTTCCAAAAAAAACCTTTATGTGTGTGTGTGTGTGTGTGTGTGTGTAATAAATTTTTTAACTTGGGGATATTGTATATTAGGATAACTTGGTTATTTTAACTTCTAATCCCAAGTATGCAAACAATTAAGTTTGCGCCTGAAACAAAGTTCAAGTCTAAAGATGAGTTGCCATGGTGTTGTACCATCTTTAGACTTGAACTTTGTTTCAGGCGCAAACTTAATTGTTTGCATACTTGGGATTAGGAGTTAAAATAACCAAGTTTATAAAATAACTTGGTTATCCTAATATATATATATATATATATATATATATATATATATATATATATATATATATATATATATATATAATGGTGTAAAAAACAAACATAATAAGTAAAATGATTGTGTGAGATTTTTACAAATGGATTTCAAAGCAGTTTTTATTTTGCTAAAGTAAAGTAGTAATATTATATTAAAATTATACTTGCATTGAAAAGTTTTAATTAATATCTAACTGTATTTGATAGCAAAAAAAAAAAGTAGTTAAGTAAGTCAAATGTGAACCTATGAATTTTTGCTCTCCTATGCCACATCACTGGATGTTCAAGTGTTGCAATTCTTGTAATGATGAAACTGATTAACTTACAGAAGTTCTATTGAGAATTTAATAACATAGCTATAATTATTTTTTATGAAAAAAAAAAAAAAACACTGAAAGATCTCAAAAAAACTGCTGCTAGAGTTAGCAAGTGTGAGAGAGAGAGAATGGTTAAGCTAATCTTTTAACCTTCCCTTTCTTGAAACATGTGCAGATGATTGCAGTACAGCTAATCCACTCAAAAACAGACTGTTTAGATATGATGCAAACTCCACAGTAATATCATATTATCACCAGATTAGCCAGTTTGACTTAGGACTGATCCAAGTTGTCAGTTTTAAATATTTGGCACTTCACAAAGAAAATCCTTTAAAAAGTTTTAATGTTCTCTAAATTTTCACCTAAATAAAGAAATTTAAATATTTCTGAAGGACATCAGGATTGAGCTATCATTAACACAATGATGAGTGTTAAAAATTTCAATATTAATAAATGTTAAACAATTTTATAATTAAATAGAAGTAGCTTACATTTGTTTCTTCAGCAATTGTTTTCTGAAATTTTAACCATTCTTCTTCCAGGGGATCTTTATATTCGACATTCCTAGCCTAATTAAAAAAATAAAATAAAATTGTTTATTAATAAAAAATTCCAAAGCAATACATTATAGAATAAAATATATACAAAGATATAAAATACTTGATATTTACAATCAGTAACAAGTGAAGATAACATTCTTTACTTTTTATCAAAAAAATTATTAGTTTTTAACATAATTAGACAAATATTTAAATGTGTTGGTTAGACATGTCATCAACAAACAGAAAGAGGCATCTGACTTTGATTATCAATATTCTGTCTAGGTCACTGAGTAATCATCAGGATACAAATAACACTGTGATTACCTTCACAAGCAAAGCATAATACTGTTGTATCTGTATGCTGATGTGTTTCAGTGTATGCATAAAGGTGATTACAGTGTTTTGTATCTTGAAGATGCTTTAGTAAATGAGGCAAAATTTTGATAATTAACATCAACTTAGTTATCACTATCTGTTCTACTAATAATTGCCAAGAAGATATTGTAATGGACATTATAAAGAGAACTTTCATCTCATAACTACATGCTGAAATGTGTAGCAAAAAGTCTTAATACAGGCATATCCTGTGATCTGATAAACCTTGGGTGGGCTAAGTTTTCTTTCATTTATATATATATATATATATATATATATATAGTTGACCCTTGAACAATTCAGGGGTTAGGGCCACCAACCCCTGGTGCTGTTCGAAAATCTGTGTATAATTTTTGACTCCCCGAAAACTTAACCATGAGTAGCCTACTGGAAGCCTTACCGATAACATAAACAGTCAATCAACAATATTTTGCCATATAATACATATAAAACATATAAAACATACATATGTTATATATATTATATACTATATGCTTACAATAAAATAAGCTACAGAAAAGAAAATGTTATTAACAAAATCATAAGGAAGAGAAAATACATTTACTGTACTGTATTTATCGATACCATAAGTTTACTTCGTCTGTTTACAAGATGAATCGTCTGTCTCTCAGTACCTATATCAATATTGTCTCATTTGATACAAAACACTGTAGATGTTTTACATATTACTAACACAAGACATCAAAAATGAAAAGATAATGTGAAAAGAAATTCATATTTATTTAGAGGTATAATGATTCACTGATAACTGATAACAAAGAAGCAGTAATATGATTGTTTTATGGTGTAATGTCCTAATAGCCTAGTGTAATCGATTTGATTGCTTTGTGATAGCCTAGCCCATACACTAATGAATGAATTGTTATAATTTTTTTACTTTATGCTAATTAATTAAATAAATTTAACTAATTAATTAATAGCAGTTAAATTTATGCAGTCATGATTTAATACTGTATTTACATTTCTCTTGACTGCGAATGGTGCTATGTACCATCTGTAAGTGTTAGTGTGTGTAAGGTTTGATAAATTTTAACTTTTTATAATAGATTTCTCTATATTTTATGGTAATAAATGATAAAATAGACCAGTATCTATATATATTTTATGCACCCATGACATACTTAATTTTTTTCGATATTCCTCAGCTACATGGTTCATCTGTGAGTTTTTTCAAATTGTCGCAAATCTACAAAAAAATAAATCCCTATGAAAAACAATGTAAGCACTCTACACCAGCCACAGTCCCCCTCCCACCAATTAGCAAAGAAAAATGCCGAAGTCTTTGGAGATGACCTAGAAAGACAATGTAGCACAAATTACAATCATGCAGAACTAAATTTCACAGGACAGATGCACAGCCGTGTATACAGAGAAATTAGAAATGCCAACCTTCAAAGCAGCACCAGACACATTTTGCCAGCCGAGAATCACAAAATCATCAGGAAATTAGATGGGATCTCTCTAACAAGTTACTTAAATCCCTCCCTCACAAAGGTATTATGCATCTGGTGGCCAGTCCTGGACCAAAAAATGCTGTGGTATGGTCCAAGACTCGCCTCTTACATAGATCCCGTTATAGGTTTGAACGTTTGTTCAAGGAAAGCGTGGAGGCCTTACTCCATCGTCCCAACCTGAATCGTAATGACTGTATATCTATATCAAAAATCTGGGAAAGTCTAATCAAGATTACTCTTTTTTTTTTTTTTTCAATCATGTCTCTACTTCAAAATGTTCCGTTTTATACTTAATACTTAGTGATATAACATCACGTGGCGTGTTCTATTTTTAACGATCTATTGTTAGTATTCTAGCTTGTATTTTTTAAAACTGTTCTTGTAATACCACTGAAGATGGTCTGCTATTTCCAGACCAAAATATCTGGTTAATTAAATATCTTTCTTGTGTTTACGTGCATTTATCATTCAGTCTTATGTCACAAGTATCCTTAAAACAGCAAACCTTTTAGCTTTGTATCTGTGCAAGCAAATTAACATGTATCTGAAGCTCATTAACAACATAACTATTATAAATATTTAACAGCCATTCTTCTTCTTCCTGACACTGTCCCTGACACACAATTCTCAGACTTCTATCAGACAGCCAAGTACCAATCCCAATCCATGTGTAATATCCAAGTCCATTCACTGCAACTTAATTATCAACTTATCAAGTGGCAATCCAAAATCTTGAAAAATCAAAATATATGCTAAGCATTTACTATTACTTGCAATATAATAATTTCTGATAATTCTACTAATTTAACTAATACAATTGCAATGCCCCCGACATGCATTCTCTGATCCCTCCCAAGGAAAGATGCCATAAGTATTTAAAAATAAATGTTTCTCTCTGTAAATGTTAAAATATATCTGGTGAAAGTTTGCACCATCATTATTATAAACATTATAATTTGAATTTAGATAACCACTGTGAATATGGCAAATGAAATTTATGGATGAGAAAAGAGAATGCGATCACCTCGAATCCCCCAAATGTGAGAAGCAAATTCTATAACAAAATCTCTGTGTGTATATGCAGACAAGGGATTAAGAGTTTTAAAAAAATAAAAACACTGAAGTTTTTCAACAGTGAATGCCTACAAGGTACACTACATAAAACTGTTGCAGAGGGTGGAATGAAAGAGACAAGGAACAAATGGAGACCACAAATAGATTGTTTGCCAGCAGCCACCTAGTGATTTTATAATGTACAGTGGCATCTCGCTAATCCAAACCTCTTTAGTCCGAACCCCCCAGTAATCCGAACTGCGGTTTGAAAGGAAAAAAAGTTTAATTTATTACGTATTATTATTTTGTGTACTATTATTTTTATTTAATAATTATCATTTTAACTATTATTATTTATTTTATTATTATTACAGTACAGTATTTTTTTCATACTGTCGATTGTACGGTTATATCATCATCATCAAATTCCTGCCATGTACCCTCAAGGGGTGTACAGGATATGACAGTACTACATGAAAAATTTACATCATTACTAACTTCCTATCTACAATTTTCCTCCAAATCAGTCTGTTGCTTGTCAAGACTCCAACATTATCAGATCTTATATTTCTATCGTCTAAGGCACTTTGTACCGTATCAATCCACCTATATCTTGGTCTTCCTCTGGGTCGTTTTCCTGCCAACCTAGCAGAGAACACTTGTTTTGCTAATCTTTCCTCTCCCATTCTGTTTAAGTGACCATACCACATAAGATTAGCTCTGCTAACGCTTTCCTGAATGCTGACAATGTCAAATTCTTTCCTAATATCTTAGTTTTTAATATGATATTGCCATTGATGCCATCTGTTCAAGCCTCTAATCTTTCTCAGGACTCTCATATCTGCAGTCTCTAGTTTTTGGTCAAGTGTTTTACTTCTGACCCAGCTCTCAGATCCATAAGTTAAAACTGGTTTGAACACTGCCTTGTATACAGCTAATTTAGTGTTCCGAATAATTTCTCTCTTATTCCACATGAATTTATTCAATTGACTTCCCACCATACCAGCTTTGCTGATTCTGTTGTCTATTTCTATATTTAATTTACCATCTTCAGTAAAAATCGTACATAAGTAGCTGAAATGTTTTACTTGTTCCACAGGTTCTCCATTCACAACACAGTTGACATTTTCAATGATTCTGCCTATTTTCATTGTCTTTGTCTTTTTATTGCTGACCTTCATACCATATCTATTACAACATGTACGGTCATAGTGTGGGCCTAATTTGATTCATTGTGTGTTCACGTTTGCTTTTTTATACTGTACACAAACGTAAATTTCACAAACAGATATTAAGGAATGGATTACAGGTAGAACCGAAAGTGAATTTGAAATCAAATCAGATGCTGAAATTATAAATATGATGCTACAGAATGAATTAGAAGACGATAAAGAACTCGAAGAAAAAAAGAAGTAAAACATGAAGAGGCAGTTGAAAGTTTTAATACGTGTATAGAATGTGCTAAGTAGAATGATACGCCATTCCACAAAATTTTATTGCTAATGCAGCTCAGAGAAGAAGCATTTGAAAAAAGTTTAGCTTCCAAGAAGCAAAAGAAAATCAGTGAATTTTTTTTACGAAGAAATAAAAAACTTTTTTTGTGTTGTGTATAAGAAAGTGATTTTTTAAGCAAATTAAGTTACATACTGAACTATACAATTTTATTAAATCAGAATCCTCAACAATACAAGTATATACAAACTAATCTTTTTACTAAAATAAACTTGTGTACTGTATTATTTTTTAAGTTTTACATTATACTACAATAGCTTTTTTCTATCAGTTACTTCATTCATTTACAGAATTAAATTGATGTACCATTAGAATCTGATTATTTTTGTATTAAATAGTAGTTATTGTTGTCTTTTGTGGGGAAATTCGCTAATCCGAATGAGCACGGTTTTTATTAGTTCAGATTAGCGAAATACCACTGTACTTAACTCCTCCCAACCTCCAGTGATGAAAGTGGAGCAATGATGGATGCTCTTTCAGTGAAACCACTCATAAAGCCTATAGAGAAAGCATAAAACAGAATGTCGATGAAAGAGAGTGGACATTACAGCAGTTTATATAACTGTGGTTTTCTTCATCTCTGCTCCCCCCCCCCACACACACACCAAAGATACTCCTTTTCTGTATTGCTCATTTAATTTTGGAAGTACCATAAAATCAATCGCTATGTCATAGAAAGTTTTTTCATTTGCTTATAAATTAAATTATAAAGACCAAAAAATTATATTCTTGTCTGATCCTTTATCCAAGTGTAAGCAAACAAAGTTTGCAAGTGAAGTTTCTTCATGACTAGACTACTTGTATAATAGAAGCTAATGAGCTGACACAATGAACAGCTTGCCTTAGTATCCAATAAAGCAAAGCACACATCCTTTTGGGTGTGTATAATACTATGCATTATGGAAAGGGCTGCTACCAAGACTGGTTTTGACCATTATTGAGGTTCATAAACAAGAATATAATTTATTGACATTTTAAATTTAATTTATAGCCAAGTGAAAAAAAACTTTCTACAACTTCTAATACAGAGTATTTTAATAATAAGGTATTACACATTTCATTTGTATATGGGATATTTTTGATTTCTGCATTACTTCATGGCATCTCTTCTGGGTCTGGCTCCCACTGATATGACATCAATAAGGGTCAAAACCAGTCTGAGTAGTGGCCCTCTCATAATGTATAGTATTATACACACCTGAAAGGATGTGTGCTTTGCATTATGGTGTACTAAGGTAATTAATGAGAAGTCATTAGCCTCTATATACAAGTAGCCTAGTTGTAAAGAAATCTAATTTGTGAATTTGGGGAATGAAAGGCATTAGCAGATTTTTTATTTATTTTACAAGTTTGTGACATTAATTTACAAAAAAAAACAAACAAACATTATTTCATCAGTATGAATTGCTCAATCAAATAAAATTCTAAATCATGTAATTATATCAGTTCTCACTGTGGCTGAGGGGATGATCCTTCAGTTCTTTCCTCTGCTATCATGTAAGAGCAAAAAAATTGAGGGGATCATCTCCTACCAAACCATGAAAATCTCCTACTATATTTATTCAATAAAATTCCTTTAATCATTTGGTCTCTATCATGTTCCCCTCCATAATTTTAATGTACTGAAAATAAAAGAGCTGTATTACCTTTGCATCCATCTTTGGATCATCAAAGAAGCCTTCTGGCAAGCTTTCTGCAGTGTTGCTTTTAGGTTCTACACCATCCTTTTCTGTGTTTGAATTCTTATCCTGTTTATTTTCTTTCTCATTTGAAGAAGACTGGAAGTTTTCTTTTTTATTGGCAGCAAATGGTGAATCAAAAAAATCTTTCAAAGAATAGAAACAACCATATATAAAGAAATGAACTAAAATAAAGATGTATGTATTCAGTATTTTATGTAAGATAATTATGCAAAACAGATTTTAAAAATTTCTGGACATATTCAACACAAGTTAAATTTCATTTAATGTAATGCTTATGTGAGGTGATAAATTTATATAGACATTCAAACAAAGAATGGAAATTCTTCTGATTTCTCGTTGGAGTTTTAAGTCATCATGTCCATATAAATAAAACGCAACATTCACCTACAAAAAAAATTTTTCAAGTTTATTAAAATGGCGATTATTATGAATTCAGTCATATATTTTATAGTCCAATAGGGAAACTCATATTTTATAGACAGTTATGGATCTAGGTATAAAATAATGGCTGAAAATAACTAGCAATCTAGTATTTAGGCTCAAGTGCTAGTTTAAACTCATTACTTGGTTTAATAGACTGAATATAGCAAAAAGGAGCAATAAAATACTAATTCACTGGATCCTTTATTTTGTCTCTGTCACAGAGACATCATCAGGCATACAATCTGAAAATTGTAAAAGCACATACAAAAACACTCAAAACAGTAAGAGAGAAAAAAAAATACACTAAAAGCTTAAAGTCCGATGAGGGACACCCTCTATGTGTGATGGCCAGGAGACCTAAGAATTAAAGTTTTCCAAATCATGGGAAGTTTAATACAACCCAACCATATTTATTAAGATTAGGCTAATTTACTAAATCTATTGCTGATTCTAAGAAAAGTCTTTTGCGTTTGTATTTGTTGCAGATAAGCACAGTAGTTTTTTTATTTGATTCTATGAAAGGTATCCAAAGCATTGTCAGCTAGACCAGACTGACCATAGTTGCGGTAGTTAGAGAGCCCATGGCTGTACCCCCCCCACCCCCAAATTAATGATATTCTTCCAAGAGAGGTAGCCAGATGGATGGACAGCAAAATTGAAAAGATCAATGATATCAAGGAGAAAACCATTTTTCTGTAAAGATAAAGCATTACATCAGATTGAAAGATATTTTTAAATAAATTGCTGACATCACAATTCACCATGATATCATTATTATTTAGAACTAAATTGTGAATTAAAGTGAATTGAGTAGAATTTTTAATATAAAATGAAGTGTGACCAGTAAGTGAGGTTAAAGATTTAGCTAACTGTTTGGCTAAGAAACAGGGGAAGTCACTATGGGATGAAGAGGGTTACTGGGTTTATGAATTTTATGCAATCATTGTTTTTTAGCTATTTAAGGAGGCCAAGAAATATCATTTTTTAGAAGCAATTTTAATGTTTTTTTATGATAACTGATGGGATTGTAATCCAGAGGTTTATATTCTCGTAGAAAGGCTTATACATTGATTATACATGATTATTAATTAACTTAAGGAATTCACAATGTACACTAGAATATAAATTAAATTAAACTTTAATATATATTTCCAATATTTCGGCAACGTCATGTTGCAATCTTCAAAGGAACTTAAAATAAAGGCACGTGCACGCGGGCATCACACACAGTAAATGAGGATGAAGCGAGGAAGCTATTGTTTCTCCTAAAAGTCCTGATGGTGCCTCCTAGCAGGCTATGTAGGTATTCTTAGCCGTCGAGCTGAAGGTCTCCCGATGTAAGTCACCCAAATTTGGGACAGTCTCAAATTGAGGTTTGGCATGTTTCTTAGGGCTGAGGCTGATTCCATGAAAAGTCTTTCAAATTTGAACTTGCTACGGTGTATTATTGTGGCTTTCTTCCACCGTATTCTGTGGCGTGTATCCAGAGCATGGTCTATACTTAGTGGTTTTCACCAGTATAACAGAGTGGTTATACTGGTGAAAATGATGTAGTCCTTGTGTTCTGAAATTCTGATATTCGCTGTCCTGCCTGTTTGGCCAAAGTAGGACAGCTTACAGCTGCAAGGGACCTGGTATACACCAGGTAGGTCTAGGGGAAGTGATTGGTCTTTAGTGGAGCGGATAAGGAATGCCAATTTTCTATATGGTCTGTAACAAGAGGTCAAGTCATGTTTTTTAAGATTTTGGTAATTTTTTCTGAGGTGCCTCGGATGTAGGGAATGGTGATGGATTTGGAGTAATCCTTGTTGTGAAGGGGGGGGGGGGGTTACTGGTTTCAATATTTTGTGATTTTTTTTTTTTTTTTTTGGTGGGGAGTAGCCATTGGCTGAGAAAGTGTTGAGGATGTGATTTAGTTCAGTGGTTAGGGCATTGTCATTTGAACAGACTAGTTTAGTCCTGTTGTATAGTGTCTTAATAACTCCATATTGTTGTGTGTGGGGGGGGGATTGTTAGTGAATGTATCTACCTGTATGGGTGGGTTTTCTATAAACAGAGAAAACCAAGGCTCCATCAGGCTGGTGGGACTAGTGTGTCTAGTAAAGGGAGGCTGTTGTTTTCCTCTTTTTCCAGGGTGAACTTGATTCTGGGGTGTTGATTGTTTAAGTGTGTTAAGAAGGAGAGGAGTGTATCAGAGCCATGTGGCCAAATAGCGAACACAACATCAACGTAGCGAAGCCATATGGTTGGTTTTTGTGGGACAGAGTTTAAGGATTTCTCTTCAAAAGTCTCCATAAAGAAGTTGGCCAAGGGTGGGGAGAGTGGTGAATCCATAACTGTCCCCTCTGTTTGTAGAATTTTCTCTGCCAAACGAAATAGCCTAAATTCATTGTGAACTGAAATAGGGCTGAGATAGCGGGAGGAAATTTAGCTTGGATTAGCTCTAAGGTTTCCTTGGGTGGGACATTTGTGAATAAGGAGGAGACATCAAAACTGACCATTATGTATGTTGAAGTGTAAGGTTTTTTATGCTGGCTTTGAAGTGGGCTGAGTTTTTTATGTGTGATGGTGTGTTGCCAGTATACTGTGCGAGTGCTTTGGCCAAATAAATAGCTAATTTGTATGTGGGGAAATTAATGCCATCCACTATGGGACGTAATGGCACATTATCTTTATGTATTTTTGGGAGTCCATATAAACGGGGGGGGGGGGGGGGATATAGTAATTTGTTAATAACTTCTACAGGCCAAGAAGTGACATTCTTAAGGAGCCTATGGAGTTTTCTAATTTGTGAGTTGGTGGGTTGTATTCAATGGGGAGGTAAGTAGCCCCGATTAATAATAGAGCATTAAGCTTACCTGTGTAGTCCGTATGGTTGAGTACTACGGTGGAGTTTCCCTTATCCGCTTTGGTGATTACTATTTCTTTGTTTAAGCTGTCCTACTTTGGCCAAACAGGCAGGACAGCGAATCATGTTAATACACCGTAGCAAGTTCAAATTTGAAAGTCTTTTCATGGAATCAGCCTCAGCCCTAAGAAATATGCCAAACCTCAATAAATTTGATTGCATGAGATTGCCCCAAATTTGGGAGACTTACATCAGGAGACCTTCAGCCCAACGGCCAAGAATACCTATATAGCCTGCTAGGGGGAACCATCAGGACTTTTAGGAGAAACAATAGCTTCCTCGCTTCATCCTCATTTACTGTGTGTAGTGCTTGCGTGCATGTGTCTGTCTTTATTTTAAGTTCCTTTGAAGATTGCAACGTGACGTTGCCGAAATATTGATAATATATATTAAAGTTTAATTTAATTTATATTCTAGTATATGTTGTGAATTCCTTAAGTTAATTAATAATCAAAGGTTTATAAATAGTGCAGTCTCTGAGCAATATATTCATTTTTCTGATTAGTCACTAGCACAGATGACCACAGTAGCATTATCCTTGTTGGCTCCAGTGATTATTATATTATTGTCTTTGCTTAATTTATGGAGAATATGAAACTGGCTGATTTCTTTTTGGTGGTGATGCTAAACAATGCGGTAAGCGGAAACTTCCATTTATACAGAGAACTTAATTGGCTAGCCTTTTTAAAGGGAAGGACACTGGAATTATACGCACCTGTGTAAGATAAAATTTCATTCATCTAAGACTATTTGTATCTTAGACATGCTAGCTTTGCACTGCTTCATCAACAGATCACTGCTACTCATATTATTAACTATCTGCTATTAACACAGCCCTTAGTTTTCTATAATCTGAAAATCAGCTTCTTCAAGCTGATGTTAACCTTCAGTCAAAAAGACTCAAGCAGCCATTAGTGTCCATAGCCTTGGACACAACTTTGCAGCAGTGCTTCATCAAGTTCTATCTTTAGACATCATGTTACATACAAAACATTGCATCCACTACTTACCTCCTACTATTGCCAATAACATCCTAATGCAAGTGGAGCTGCCTAGAGAATATGCAAATAGCTGTCAAAGAAATCTCTCTGACAGCTATTTGCATATTCTCTGTAAATTATGCAAAGACAATAACATAATAATCACTAGAGCTGACAAGGGTAACAATTACTATGGTTATCAATGCTAGTGCTCATAATCCAGTGATTCTCAACCTATGGGATGCTCCCCCTCCCTTTGGGGGTGCAAAATACCTAAAGGGGGTGTGCGAAGAAAGCGGAAATCAAAGGAAAAACTGAAAAAATACTTTATTGAAATAAAAGCATTTAATAAAACTATTTATTGACACAAAACCAATATAAAAACAAAAATACACTCTGAAAATATATTAATAAAATGTATAAAATCCACTGTATTGAATAAATTAGTTACACTTATGGGAACATACCAATATTGCAAAATATACTGAGCAACTAATTAAAACTAAACAATAACAAGGAATCTAAAAATTAATGGCTTCCTTGGGCCTGTGTTGTGGAGCAAAGCTTTTCATATGATGGCGATACATTGGAAATTGACAGGTTTTTTTTCTATATTTAACTGAGATCTATATTTTGTTTTTAAGGCAACCACTGCAGAAAACCCGATTTCACAAAGACAAGATGTTGGAAATGGCAAAAGTTCACGAAAAGCTCTTGACTTTAGTGCAGAAAATTCATCATCGACACTGGCCCAAAATTCAAACAGCAATTTAGATGCAAATTGTCTTTTGATTTCGCCGCTTGACGTGAAGTCTATAAATTGTTCCTCTTCTTCAATAGTTTTCTAACCCACTCGTACATTGCCATTATGTTGTTGTAAGTTATAAAATAGTTTCTAAAATTCTTCGTCAACAATGTTCAATGATAATCATATATAATAATCAATGGTAAAAAGTACAATTCGTCCATGATCGATTACTGCAGTGTTTCTCAAACTTCAGATATCCACGTACCCCCTTCTTAAATTTTCATTATTACCCTTACCAAATAATAAATAAATAAAGTATATTTCATTGTAAATGACTATTTTATTTGAATTTATATGTTCATGTAAACAAAAATTATGATTTATTTTAAATAGAACAAAATTTGGAATAGGTTTCTCTTCATTTCCCGTACATGAAAATCCACATTTCAAGTAATTCATATCATACTTACGAAGATTTTTCATCTCTTCTTGCTAACTGGTTCTCTAGAGATGTCAGACGACACACCCTTATCAATTTCATTTGATCCAGATGTAATAAACGTTGATGACGTTGATGAAAAGAAAACGTTGATATAATATCAACGTTTTCTTATTGCTTGCAGCTACTTGTATTTGCAATATTGCTCTCTCTCATGCGTTTTATAAATCCGATCTTTAATCAATGATCCATACTTAAGAATTTGAAAGCTAAAAAAATTACCATATTTACTTGAATATAACTCACACTTTTTTCCCAAAATTAAAGTTTCTAATTGCACTATTTGTTGAGAAATATAATGATTCCATGCGTTACAGATGCATAGCTAAAATTGCCACGTACCCCCCTTAAGACCGTTTGCATACCCCCCAGGAGTATGCGTACCACATTTTGAGAAACACTGGATTACTGTATTAGTAGTTTGTTTTATATGGTACTCTTTTAGGAAAGATAAAAAATGAATGCAAAGTAAATGTTTAATAAATACTTGTACCTACATTAGTTACTGCAATTTTTTTTATCAAAAGAAGTTATCAAGAGTCGTTTGAACAGTTTTAGTTTTTTCTTATCGGCATAAATTCTACGATAACAAGCAAAATGACTCTCCAGACCTCGGTAAACAAGCATTCTTTGATTAACATCTGGATCCATATCCATTACTTGCTGCTTAAGCGATTCTAAACTGCGAAATATTCCATTTGACTGTTATCTCCTTTGGAATCTCATCTTCACATTCCATTTGTTTGTTGTCTTCATATGCGTTGTTATTCAATTTCAAGATCACTGTCACTGAAATCTTTTGAATTTGAATCCAATAATTCTTTAAAATCTTCTACATCATCACCATCAAAACCAAGGTCTTCATCAATTGCAATGATTTCTTCGACCACGTTGTTCCCAGGATTTTGAAAATCATCTAAGTTATTATTAGGGCATTCTGGCAAAAGGTTTTTCCAAACAGCTTTCATGCAGCTAGAAGACACTTGCTCCCATGAGTAATGAATGTTTTCAATTGCGTGTTTAATGTTCAATTTTTTCCAAAATTCTTGGAGCATAATCGCATTTTCTCCCGTTGTTGTTTCTACTGACTTTGAGAATGTCTTTTTAAAAAAATAGGCTTTGAAAGTTGCAATGACGCCCATGTCCATAGGTTGTAGCAATGATGTCGTATTTGGTGTGAAAAACAAAACTTTCACATTCTCACACAGATCATTAAGAGAATTTGGATGACCAGGTGCATTATCTAATAGCAAAAGAGCTTTGAAAGCTAAGTTATTTCTCTTGCAATAAGCTTCAACTACTGGGCAAAAATAAGACCTAAACCAATCTTCGAATAGACTTCGGGTAATCCAAGCCTTCTGATTTGCCTGCCAAATTATGGGTAAAGAGTTCTTGTTACATCCTTTTAAAGCCCTTGGGTTCTGAGTTTGATAGACAATTTAAAATCTCCATTAGCATTCCTTCCAAGCATAACAGTTAAGCAATCTTTTGATACTTTATAGCCAGGCTGCAATGCTTCTTTTTTTGATATAAAAGTTCTAGATCGCATTTTTTTCCAATAGAGGCCAGTTTCATCTACACTGAAAATTTGTCGGTAATCATAATAATTTGCTTCAATAATTTTCTGCAGCTCAGCAGGAAATGTGGATGCTGCATCCACATTTCCTGCTGAGCACTTGCAGTTTCACCTGTTATTTTCACATTCTTTAGTCCAGCCCTAGATTTAAAATTTTCAAGCCAGCCTTTGCTAGCTGAGTCTTCTTTATATTTAGTCTCTTTAAGTCTTGAAAACAGGCTTAGAGCTTTGGCTGTGATATTATAGGTTAATTGGAATTCTCTTTTGATTGCAGTCTTCCAGCCAAATAATCAACAGATCTTCTATTTCAACCATTATAGCACTCCGGTTACGTGTGCATTGCATACTTGCAGATGTAGATGCAACTTTACCTCGCTTGCAATACTCATCAGCTTTGGATAAAATAGTCTGTATTGTAGACTCGTTAAAACCAAATTCGCTTCCAATCTTACTTTTACTTTCACCACATTTAAATTATATCAAGTTTTGTATCTAAGGTGATTACTTTCCTCTTCTTTTTTTCACTTAATGACCTGGTTGTGGGATTACTGTTATTCTTCGACATGATTAATGGGCTGTAAAATTTACGAAGAATGTAAATTTTTAAATGCGTACAGCAGAACAACTGGAGTTTGTAATACACCCACTCTTAATGTTGGTAGCGAAGTAACTGCCTGGCACTCAGGCTCTGGGAGCACGGCTGCATGGGAGGAATGACGTCATCATGCTCATGCCACGAGCCTTGCATGTTTTTGCGTGGTAAATTTAAAGGCATGTTAATCAAAACTCTTGCTGCGTATATCAAGGGACTGTCGCAATTAATTTCGCTGCATTAATCAAATTCCGCGTTAAGCAAGGGATACCTGTATACGAGAGGGGATTTGGAAAGTTCTGATAAACACCTAGAACAAAAATTATATTAAAGCAACTGATATAACATCAAGAAAAAACATATCTTAAAACCCTTTAACCCTGTTTCATCAAATTGTAATAATTTGTTCTTTTTCTTTTAGGATATATAAGAAGACATAAAATTAATTAATTTTTTATTTTAGGTGTTTATCAAAACTTTACAGAACCCCTCATATACTGAATAGAGTTGAAGATAAGCTACATCCCTGTCTAACAACTTGATTAATTTCAATCTCTTCTGTTAATTTATTACCTAACTGTACTTTTATATCTTTGTATAGCTTGTGAGTCTCTAAATTAAATTTTCATATTTTTTCAATAATATAATAATAATAGGCATAAACATTGTCTATACATAATCTTCCATGTCTGAAACCATTTTGTTCTTCTGAGAGTAGATTGTTTGCAATTTCTAAGTCTTTTATTTAGGATTTTACTGATAATTTTGTAACCTGCATTTAATAAACTTATTCCTCCATAATTTCCACAATCATCTTTATCTCCTTTCTTAAATATAGATATAACCTTAGCTTTTGACCAATATGATGGAACCTCATTTCCTCCAACAGTTATTTATTAATTTTAAGAATCTGTGATGTAAATATTCTCCACATTTCCAAACCTCTGTATTTATGCCATCAAATCTAGTTGATTGTCTGTATTTTATACCTTTATTGCTTCTACTTCTCGACCTGTCCAGCTAGGGAGGCCCTACCAGTAGCTTAGTTACTACTGGCATAGCTCTTGAGGTCACTGGTGCATGCAAGCCTCCCTACATCATCAAGGTGTAGATACCATTAGGGAAGTCCATATTTTCAACCTATTTAAATCATTTTTCAAGCTTTTCTACATTTCCTTGATTAAGCTACCTATCTTTGCATCATCAGTTATTGTCATATCAGACAAAGAAATATTCTTACTCAGTAACTCCACTATTTCATCTGTTTCTGTCACCTTCAAATAATTTCCTGTATCATTTATGCACAAATTAAACAGTACTGGAAAGTGCCTTCTAGCACCTGCTAGCCATCTACTTTCTCAACTCTGCTGCTCTATACACTACTTTTTGGTATCTGTTCATCCACCATTCTTATATGCATATAACCAGATTCATATTCATCCCCTTCCATTCCAATTTGTGTAGCAGTATTCCATGTGATATTCTGCCAAATGCCTTTGCAAAATCCAGCAGTATTATCATGTAATCATTTCCTTTATCCAACTCAGCTGTCACTCTATTACAAAAAGTTAATAAATTACTAAAGCAAGACTGACCTTCAACAAAGCCAAGTTGCCCCCCCCCCCCCACACACAAATAAAGAGTATCATATTCTCATATTCTTCCACTCATTCCTCAATTCTGTTTTTTTTTTTTTTTTTGAAAACTTTTCTGATATTACTTTTGGCACTACTCCTGAGACTGAGCTATAAGACTTCTACTGTAGTCTTAGAGCCTCCTTTATGCAAAGGAACTATTTTACCCTTCTTCCACTCCCTTGGGAGACTTCCAGAATTACATCATCTGCTTCAGTCGAGACTTGAGTTAAACAGCTTAGTACGAGGCAATGACAATTCCTTTGCACATGCTCACAATACATAAGCTGATATCCCATTCAAACCTATGGTGCCATGCGCATTGAGGTTCTACAATATCTGAAGTACTTGTGATTCATCAACCTCAATTTCATATCAGACAAAGAAAGATTCTCACTCAGTAACTCCACTATTTCATCTGTTTCTGTCACCTTGCTACATCAGCACCAATTAAAGTTATCCTTCCATTCTTCCTTTTACTAGCAAAAGAACTCTTTGGGGTTTCTTTTGACCTGCTTGTCTAAGGTCTTCTCATAATCTGATTTTGTATTCCGTACTATGCTGGTCACCTTTCTTGCTTGAGCCATGTACAGCTTGTGAGCCTGCTGATCACCTTTCTCCATATAAACCCTCCATAACATTTTTTTTTTTGCAGATCCTGCTTAATAATGCTACTGATCCATGAAATGCCTACCTGATTTATCCTCCTGACTTTGGAAATACAGTCTGATAGTTCTTTCTTCAGATATCCCTTGAATATCTCCTATGCAATGATAACAACCTTCCCTTGCAAATTCTTATGCCACAACACTGCTGTAAGCTGCCTCCAAAGCTTGTCATAATCACCTACTGTGTAGTTGCACATATCCCCCACCTCCCCTTCTTAACTGACTTAACTTAAAAATCCACATATTTTGCAACCTCCCAAGTAATGATTGCATGATCACTCTCACCAACCACCAATGGCTAACTTTTATGAATAGATTTTATGATACTGTGACCAGATACAACACTTTCATACCCTGAGATCCCTCTATGACATGCTGTTTCAAGTAATTATCTCTTAGGTGTGTAAATTTCATTTTCTTCCTGGCACATCATCTTTCCTCCTTCCAGTCTATGTCTCCTCAGTTGAAATCTTCCATAATAATTACTTGACCTGCATCCTTTGCATTAATTTGCTGATGCACATCTTCCACATTAGCTCTTGCACCCTCTGGCTTATAGTAGCAACCAACTGTATATTCTGTCTTGCTGACTTCTATTTTATACCAGAATGCCTCAAACGAATTGCCAATCTCATGCCTGTCCTTCCTGATCTCCTACTCTTTTTGGCTACAATTTTTCAACTATCATCAGCAATACCTCTCCCCATGTCCTATTTTCTCTATCCTTCCTGAAAATACAATACCCATCACATTCTATTCCTTTAATTACATCATCTGCTTCAGCCAAGAATTACTGATGTCTATAATTTTTGGTGAAGTGGCATTAACTAATGCCAAAAACTTTTCTCGGTATAATTCCTAATGCTTCTAGCATTAGTATACAAAAACTGTAGTTTCTCCTTAGATCCCCAATAACCTTTACACCTTACATAGATGCCAGCTATTTTAGTACTCTCAATGGTCCAATATTGATTATTATCTGGTCTACTCTCTAATTTATCCCATGATAGCAGATCTCTTGAAAGGCATTCCCTACATAAGCCTATCCCTCATACTTTCAACTGCAACAATTATATTCATAATAATATCTTATGGTATAAACAACACCAAGAGAGGAAAAAAGATATTCTAGACATATACTAATCGATTCTAGTTCCCTGGCCAAATTGCTTCCATTTGATCCAAAAAATTCTTCATACATTTGTTTGCAGCAGTCCAACTCTCTATTAATGCTTTTGCAGTGCAGTTTTTTCCTATTCTGATTCCAAATTGTTAAACAGTGTCATTTCTTTGGCACAATGATATTTCCTTTCTACAAATAACCATAGAATGAACAGAGCTTGTACTGCAAACTCTGTTCATTCATATAATCACTTTTTTGTTTATCTTTTAACATTGCTGTAACTGTTAAAATGATTGATATTATAAACAAGATCTGTTGAAGCAAATGATTTGCCATTTCAGATTGCTTATTTATGTTTCATTTTATTTCTGCTGAAATCAATCGATTTTTTTTCTGCCACTTTTAGCACTTTATTCAGAGATAAGGTTGTTTTTTTAAAAATCTGTTGCTGATTCTGAAATAAGTGTTTCAAGTTTGTATTTGTTGCAGTGAAACATAATAGTTTTTTTTTCCATTTGATTCTGCACAAGGTATCCAAGGCATGATCAGCTAGACCTGATGATAATTATTTTTTTCAAGTCAGGTTTAGCAAATCTCTCAGTCTGACCATAATATAATTTGTAAGAACAAGGAACAAAAAACATCTGAAACAGAGAGGGGATGGAGCAGATCTCTAGGAGAGCAGATAAGGACAACTTGCTTCAGATGGGTTTGAAAGCAGTGCACAAATTATATTTCTTTAAAGTTCTGCCTATATTTTTCTTGTGAATTCTGTTTGTAAGTAATACCTTCTCTTTATAAAATTCTGTTTAGTTTCACAAAATTTTACTTAAAAAAAAAAACTCACCAGGAGGCAGAATTGTTGTTGAATTGGGGACCTTATTATCAACATGGTTGTTTGTTTTCCGTGGTATATCTTCATCTTCTGAAGATGATGAATAGCTATTTATTTTCACTGGTACTGACCTTTGTCTGTCTTTATGTGATCTATAACATGAAAGGGAAAACTTCTTATACCACCAACCAATAAATTTATCTATTAAATATATAAATATCATCTTATAGATAAACATGAAAGTCTCATTGTCTTGACTATCATTACTTCAACTAAAGCAAGAGAAGTAACAAGACATGCCTTGAGGGACATATCTTCCAATGTGTTTTGCCAAGGGATTGGTTGGTTAATGCTTCTATCTTGACATATGCTCATAATCAAGATTTGTGTTTATGGGTTTGGTTCTACCCACTTGCTCACAGCTGTAGAATTTAAATGCATGAAACTGTACTATATGTAACAAGCGATGAAAACTATTTTAATATGATTTCACTGCTGAGCTTCATTAACAAAATTCACTAATAATAACAATAAAGAGTGTGGTAACAGAATAGCTGTTAACAAGGCAGCAGGATAAAAAACCAGAATGAGCAGGAAAAAAAATTAATTAAAATAAACACAATAAAAATATTGAAAATAAAAAATATGTTTATTCTAAAATTTCAGTGTCTGATCAATGACATTGAATGACATTACATCTTGTTGCAAGTGAAATCATTATGAATGGATCAGACTTCATTACAGATGAAGTCTGATCCATTTTGATCTCGACTACATAGATGACTATCAGCCAAGAGATTAAGTCAGTTATATACTGAAAAACAAGTTCTAAAACTAAGGAGATAACAAATTAATCTTTCAGTCAAACTAATCATAATTTTGTACATAATATCATAATTAAATGGCTAGAACTAAGGCAGAACTTAGAATTCAGCCAAAAGTTAGTCCTAGTAATGACAAATGTATACAGGTACAATACTGATTTTCTGACACTAGATGGTGCAGTATCTCTTTTAGTCTGCACAAAATTACAAGAGCTCACTTCAAATTCCCACAACCACCCATCTAAAATAATCTCAATTATTAAATTGGAGCAAGTGTTTGGACTGAAAGAGCAGAAGCCATAATCAGACCATGGAAAAGCACAGAGGTATAATAAATCCTGAAGGTAATCCCAACTGGCATTATTGTAGGGCAATAGGATATGAAACTGAGATTGGCTGAGGGCAGGACAATCTGCAGAATAAGAAAGATGAACAAGTTATGATCAGAATTGCAGGAGGAGAGCAATCTACAATATATTTGGAGGTGAAAGCTGGATGCTAATTCATCGTTATCCTAAGATGAGTTGAGACTACTATGAACAATAGCTTTTGGTCCAATTCATCTGAACCCAAGTTATTTAAATTTCTGTAAAAGTTCAGACCACATATACCCTTGATTTTCTTATTGATATGTATCTTTCCTTCTACTCTTCTGCCATTTTGGAGATTTTGGGGAAATCTTTTAGTAGGCATACTGTACACATGCCCAGTACTATGAAATATGGTAGTGTATTTCTAATCTGATCTCTTGATTGGGTTTCATTTCAGTCCATGCTGTCATTTTAGACAAATTATGAACTCTACAACCGTGTTATAAATAATAAAATTTAATTTCCTGATGTTTCGACCTTCATATTAAGGTCATCATCTGGAGCACACACACACACACACACACACACACACACACACACACACACACACACACACACACACACACACACACACACACACACACACACACACACACATAATTGAAAATTGAAAAGGTTGAGTGTAAGAGGGAGAAAATTAAGCAGTGATTGTATATTTGTTGATCCTTATTCGCAGAATAAATTGCAGAGTAGAGTGGGTAAAGATCGGCATGGGACTACTGAAATTAGTGACATGTATATCAGTTCTAAAGCTTATACAAGAACTAAAGGGAATCTGCAATTTTTGTATACTAATGCAAGAAGCATTCGAAATAAGAGGGAAGAATTTTTGGCATTAGTCAGTGAAATCTCACCAAAAGTTGTAGGCATTAGTGAAACTTGGCTGTCAGCAGAAGATGCGGTCACTGGAATTAAATGTGATGGGTACAGAAAAAGGTGATCAGTACACCCGTGAGCAGAACAGGGCTCAAGCTAGGAAGGTTACCAACATAGTAAGAAAAGCTAAAGCAGATTATGAGAAGACCTTAGCCAAGGAGATCAAGGGTAATCCCAAAGAGTTCTTCCACTATGTGTGGCTAGTAAAAGGAAGAATGACTTCAGAAGGATAACTTTAGTGGGTGCTGATGGTACTGAGGTGACAAATTCAGATGTAATAGCAGAGTTACTGAGTGATCACTTTTCAAAAGTCTATCACCCAAGTGAGGATATCTCTGTACCTGTAGCAATAACTAATGTGAGACTTGAAGTTAAGAAATCAGAGGTACTTAGTATATTGCAAAATTTAAATGCAAACACTGCTGTAGGTTTAGATGGAATATCAGCTTGGGTGTTGCATGAATGTGCAAAGGAATTGTCAATGCCTCTTACTTGGTTATTTAACTTAAGTTTGAACTCTGGTATGGTCCCCAGGGAGTGGAAGGAAGGCAAAGTAGTTCCTTTGCATAAAGGTGTCTCTAAAACTGCGGTAGTTACTGTATTTGCCGGCATATAAGACACACTTTTTCCCTTTGAAAATAGGTCTGAAAAACAGGGTGTGTCTTATATGTCCATACTCAGTTTTTTATTACTTTCATTTCTGGAAATTTTCTCTGTTCTGAGTTATACGATTTCTTTCTTGCTTCCTTGCGGTGTGAAAGCATTCCAGTTACGTACAGTTCAGTGGCTCAAAAGGCTGGATGGATGGAGGAGGAATGAAGTTATGGATATATAAAATTTGGTCTAGGCACCCTGGCAGACTGTTGAAGAAGCTTGCCCTACTAGTATGGGATCAGTTTCGTTCTCACAGAACAGAAGATGTTAAAAATAAACTCAAGGAATTGAAAACTCAGTTCGCTGTAATTCCAGGAGGTCACTAACTAGTCAGCTTCAACCTTTAGATATCTGTAATAATAAACCATTTAAGGGATTTATGAAGGAAAAGTGGAACAGCTAGATGCAGTCTTCAGATTTTGAGGTTACGCCATCAGAAAGAAGGAAGAGGCCTAGCATTTCGCAAGTTTGTGAGTGTGTCAAAGCTTCATGGAATGCTTGAAAATTGAGACAGTGGTTAAATCATTTAAGAAGTGTGGCATTAGTAATGCACTGGATGATACAGAGGACAATTTGTTGTATGAGGACTCAGATTCTGATTTAGAAGAGTCTCAAGTGTCTCTTCATTTAGCTCTGGAGATGAATTTCTGGTTATTGACAAAGAAGATTAAAAGGTGGGTACTGTTTCCTAGTTAGATTAGGTATTTGTTGAAAGTAGACCTACTTATTACTTTATATTTGAAATACTGTAAATTCATTATAATAATAATTAAAGAGTTTTTTCCCCTAAAAAATGTGTACAAAAAAGGGGGTGCGTCTTATACACCAGCAAATACAGTAATTAACCAATCACCATCTTGGGTGTGGTGGTAAAAGTATTGGAAAAGTTGGTTAAAGACAAAATTCAAGAATGGATGGATCAGGATATGATACTCTATAGGAGCCAACAGGGTTTTGTTAAAGGTTGATCCTGCCTTAGCAATTTATTAACTTTTTATAATAGAATGACATCTGAGTTGGACAAAGGAAATAGCTACACAGTGGTACTTCTGGATTTTGCTAATGCTTTTGACAGGATACCCCATGGAATACTGTTGCGCAAATTGGAGTAGATGAAGATGGATACTAAACTGGTGATAAGGATAGGAGAATGGCTCAAGGAGAGATACAAGAAGGTGGTGTATGGAGGAGCAGAGTCCAGGATGGGGCAGGAGACCAGTGGTGTGCCTCAGGGCTCTGTGCTTGGGCCATTGTTGTTTAATTTGTACATAAATGATATAGCAAATGGCTTAAAGGGAGATATTCAGTTGTTTGCTGATGATGCAAAGTTGGGCAGCACAATAAAATCAAGCTGATGTTGAGAGTTTGCAGGATGATTTAAATAAGCTGGCAAAATGGACCAAAGGTAATGGATGTCAGTTCAATGTGGAAAAGTGTAAAGTTATGTATTTTGGGATTAAAAGATTACCAGCTGTGTACTACATTGATGGAACGGTAATCCAAGAGATTGATGAGGCTAGGGACTTAGGGGTGTTGGTGGATAGGAAGATGAAGTTCAGGGGACACATTGCTAAGGTGTCCAAGATTGCACATAGGATTACTTGGTTATTGAGGAACACACTAATATCCAGAGATAAAGAGGTTATTATTCCCCTATATCAGGGGTCGAGAAGCGATTTTTGGTCGATCTCTTGTGTATTCCTCCTTACTTACAAATTTAATTAAAACTGAAAACATAATATTTTTATCATTATTTTGTATTATTTTTAATTTGCTTTAAGTGTATTGCTATTGTTTATTTATTTTACGTTAAAATCATCAAATCAGTAATTTTCTTATAAGTCCGGTAAATGAATTAATTTGGATCAGTGGAAATCAAACAGCGAGCCGAGTGAATACGATTATAAGCAAAGCGTAAAAACTTTATTGTAGCTTAAATATTAAATATTCCAAAACACATTACATCGATTTTTTACTTAGGTTAAGTCCCATGTAAAAATTGTAAAAAAATAAACTTTGTTTGTCTTGGTATAGTTTGTATTAGATGTTTTTGTAAATAACTCTTTTGAAGCTAACTGTATATACTGCTTTAATAAGAATATGTTAGAGTGTTAAAAACAAAGGCAATGTTTTTGTCACCGAAGCTGTACATGGTGACATTAGAAAGATTTTTATTGAAACTTGTATGTATGAGAAAGGCTTGCAGGTTCTAAGTGTAAACATCTCCAAAGTCAGTCAGAAAGAGTTCAAACAACTTTCCGATGGACAGCAACTTACAATCAAAAGAAAGCGAAGGAGAGCAAAAGGCGTGCCGAACTTGAAACTTAAGATGAAAGACTCATACCGATTTTTTGGGGGGTTGCCAAACTTCATGCGAGGTCTCAGAGGAGGCCTAATAAAAAGAGACTGAAGCAAGCAGAAGGGGTCCCGGTTGCAGAATTGCTGTCAGAGAGGAAGCTGCTCGAGAGACTGCCCGGATCCACGTTGCTTGAGAGAGGAGTTTCCCGCTTCCAGAAAGGAGCTTCTGTTCGAGACGTTGCTAGAGAGAGACTATTTCTAGGTGGTAGACAAGGTTTCAAATTGCCAAAAGGAAGAGTTCCAATTGTCGGAGAAAAGTTTCCAGGCCAGGTTAATGTCAGACATTCACCAGTGTGTTGCATTTTCATTACAATTTCATGAATCAAACGACTTCATTGATATTGCTCAGTTAATGGTATTTATTTGCATGGTATTTCAAGATTATTCAAGTAAAGAAGAACTTTTGAAAATTATACCATTATTGGGAAGGACTAGGGGAGAAGACATTTTTCGGCATTTGTTGAATTTGTGAAACAACACAAACTTCTGCTTTTTAAATTTGTGTCTATTACTACTGATGGTGCGCCTGCAATGATAGGTAATAAATCAGGCTTCATTTCATTATGTAAAAACGATGACAAATATCCAGATTTTTTAACGTACCACTGTATTATTCACCAACAAGTACTGTTGGTGAATAATACAGTGGTACGTTAATATGTATAGTAAAAGATTAAACACAAAAGATGTTTTGGATATTACATTTAATTTAAAATTGTAAATTCTGTTCGAGGAAAATCCCTGCAATGGTGGTTATTTAAATTACAGGCAGATGATGATAGGGAACTTCTGTTGTACAATAATGTTCGCTGGCTCAGCAGAAGTTAATTTTTAGAAAGATTTCTTGTATTAATTAACAATATAAAAATTTTTCTTGATGAAAAAGGAAATATTTATCCACAATTGAGTGATAAAAGATGGTTGTTACACTTATCATTTTTAGTAGATTTCTGTACAAAATTAAGCAATTTAAATTTAAAGTTACAAGGCAGAGATAAAATTTAATTGACATGTTAAGTTCAATAAAAACTTTCCAACAATACTTACTTTTATTAAAGAAAAATATAAATGACCGCAAATTTAGACATCTCCCATATTTATTAAAATTTTTTGAACAAAATCAAGAAATGCTTCGCTATGATTTAAAAGAATTTATTTGTGAAATAGAATTCGTTGAGGAAGAAATAAATTCAAGATTTAAAGATTTTAATAAAACTGAAATGATTGTATCTTTTATCAATAATCCATTTCAAGAAAACTTGAATATCACAGAAATTTCAAATAAAATTAGTGGGCTGTTTGATATAAACCAAGCTGAAGTAGAACTTGAGATAATAAACATTCAGAATAGTTTACATTTAAAATCAATAAACAATGAAGTCATTTGGAAGTATGCACATGAAAAATTCCCAATATTAACTGATATTGCGCGAAAAATTCTGTTGTGTTTCGGATCGACATACTTGTCAGAATCTGCTTTTTCAAATATGACCGTCATAAAAAATCAATTAAGAAACCAAATTACAAATGATCATTTGGATGATTGTCTGCGATTGGCCACTTCTTCATATCAACTTGACTATGAAAATATTGCAAGGTCCAAACAATGCCAAATTTCACATTAACTTTTTTTTTTTTTAATCAACCAGCATTTTCTGTAACTTGTGAGTTTGTAATCAATCTGTTGTTTTTTCTAACTTTGGTTTTCCAAAATAGAGAAATAAATATTTTATTCCAATATATATATATATATATTTTTTTTTTTTTTTGTTGTATTAAAATAATTAAAAGTGATAAATAAATTTTTAAATACCCATATAAAGTTTTTAGTTGTATTTTTTTTTTTTTGTTGTTTATTTGTGTGTAATCAGATATCAGGTTGGGGAAACGTGATCTATATAAGAGAGTAGATCGCCGAATAACTTATGTATAAGAGACTAGATCACCAAATAACTTATATATAAGAGAGTAGATCGCTGAATAACTTTTTATAGAAAAGTAGCACGCGTAGTAAAAAAGGTTGAACACCACTGTCCTATATAAAGCATTGATACTTCCACATTTGGATTACTGTGCTCAGGTCTGGTCACCTGGATCCCTTGGAGATGAGGAGGTTGTGGAGAGGTTCAGAGGAGGGTGACCAAGTTGGTGAGTAATGTAAAAAAATGCTCCTTACATTGATAGATTGAGAGCTTGTGGATTGCTGAGGTTGGATGATAGGCGGAGAAGAGGGAATATGATAGAAACATTTAAATTACTAAAAGGATTTTATAAGATTGATGCAGGGGAAATGTTTCAGCTGTGTGATAGTGATGGAAGAACAAGAGGTCATCCCTGGAAATTAAGGAAAGTGTGGTTAACAAGGGTGTGAGAACAAGGTTTTTTGCCTGGAGGGTGTTGAATGAGTGGAATGAATTGCGTGGCTCAGTTGTGAATTCTTCGTCTGTAAATGAATTCAAGAAGAGATACGTTAGATATTCTTTTGATAATTTGGGTCTCCTGCAATGAGTCTACTGACTACATGGAGATGCCCATAATAATAATAATATATACAGAGACAAGCTAAATTACATTTCACACGGTATGCTAAAGAGGCAATGATCTGATCAACGGTTATTCCATTGGCCTGACCTCTAGTGAAAATAAAATAAAATTAAAATAAATAAATGAAATAAATGAAATCTATTTAAGACAACATCAAAGAAACATTCTATCATATAGATAGTTTTATTACAGTAAAAATTATGTCCTAATTTAACATGACAATTGTTACAGTAGATTTAAGATCCTAGATTATCTATGGTCATATTTATAATTAACTCTTAGGGAGAAACGTTAAGTGGGTAGAATATGCACTTCCATATTCTTGGGATTTTTAGGCTCTCATTATTGTTAAGATTAAGGTGGTTGATAAGAACTCACAGGCCTCCTTGAATTTACATTCATACCATGTTTTGATGATGTAAACAGTAGGTGCTTTACCAGTCAAATCTATGTGAAGTGTTCACGACATGATCAGAAAGGCCAGCTTGACCTTAGTTATTATATTTAATGTGTCATTTATGTTCCTTTCTTCTGATAGGAATTGTGCATCCTGTTCCCCTGTATAGGGCAAATTACAGGTGCAATGAATACGGTATACTCCAGGGTGGGCCAGCAGAGGGAGTGGATCCTTTGATGAGTTCAGTAATTCTTTAATTTTGCAGGAGGTTTAAAGGTGGCTTTAAGGTTGTATTTCTGTAGTATTCTGTTTAATTAGAAAGTGTCTAATGTCTGGCAGCAGACATTAGACACTTTCCTCAGCCACCTAAACACACAACACAAACGCATACAATTCAGAATTGAGATTGAAAAGCAGAGCACACTTCCGTTTCTAGATACACTTGTCACTGTTTATTGGAAACTGACACATACTGGCCAATATACACACATAAACTCCTACTACTACCCAACACAAAAACTAGATGTCATTAATACACTAAAAAACAGAGCTTTGAAGATTTGCTCTAATGAACAAGCACTTAAAGATGAATTAAAAGTTATCAGCAATACCTTCCTAAAAAATGAGTACAGTCAAAATACTATCAAGAAAATTCTGTATAAGACCTCACTTAAAATCAAAAATAAACTAGACTACAATAAAATTGTAACCATTCCATACATTAAAGAGAAATCAGATAAACAGAATACTACAGAAATACAACCTTAAAGCCACCTTTAAACCTCCAGCAAAATTAAAGAACTTACTCAACTCATCCAAGGATCCACTCCCTCTAATGGCCTACCCTGGAGTATACATATTCATTGCACCTGTAATTTGCCCTATATAGGGGAAACAGGACGCACACAATTCCTATCAGAAGAAAGGAACATAAACAGCACATTAAATATTATAACTATGGTCAAGTTGGCAATTCTGATCATGTCCTGAACACTTTACATAGAATTGACTGGTAAAGCACCTGTTGTTTATGTCACACCAAAACATAGTATGAATGTAAATTTAAGGAGGACTGTGATATTCTTATCAACTGCCCTAATATTAAAAATAATGAGGGTCTAAAAATCCCAAGAATATGTAAGGCACATATTCTACCCATTTAACCTTTCTCCCTAAGAGTTAATCATAAATAGGACCATAGTCTGTCCTATTTTCCTAGTTTGTCCTATTTATAAAGTTAATCCAGGATCTTAAATCTAATATAACAATTGTCATGTTAAATTAGGACATCATTTTTACTGTAATAAAACTATCTATATGAAAGATTGTTTCTCTGATGTTGTCTTAAATAGAATATAGCTTTGATATAGTTATTTTATTTTATTTCGTTTCTTGATTTTAATTTAATTTTATTTTCACTAGAGGTCAGGCCAGTAGAATAACCGTTGATCAAATCATTGTCTCTTTAGCATACTGTGTGAAATGTAATTTAGCCTGTCTCTGTATATATATATATATGTGTGTGTGTGTGTGTGCTCCAGATGATGACCTTAATATGAAGGTTGAACGTCAGGAAATTAAAAATTATTATTTATAACACATTTGTAGAGTCCCTAATTTGTCTAAAATGAATACTGATCACCATGTAACACTAAAGGAAAGGATTCAGTCCATGCTGTTTTAGGAGGTCAGTTTGGATGTCTGTAAGTGCTGATGAATGGTGTTTAGGTTTGAATTTATGCCACAGATGTATATAAAGTGGATGTGGAAATAATTTTTTTTGGCACGGATTCTGGTAAGTTTAGAATGTTGTGTTAGTTTGATTTGTTTGGATGAACTGGTTGTTGGGATCAGCATATTTTATATAATGTAAATTTTGCCAATTCACAGAATTCCCATGTTTTCTGGGAGTAATTCTTCTACCAGTTCCTTCAGAAATTTAAACAAATCTGATGAAAATGGACATCCTGCATGACACTTTTTCTCAAATGATATTTCAGAAGTTTCAACTGCTCCAAATTATTGTTGCCATAGCATTTTTATAGTACTGAAGGATGACAACAATGAGTATTTTTTCCTAATTTTATTTTTGTTTTAAAATTTCAAACAACTTATTTTTGCTTATTAAGTCAAATGCTTGTTTAAAGTCTATAAAGTAGCAGTAAAGGTTTCTGTTTTCTTCCCACATCAATTCAGATAACTGTAAAAGAGTTTATTTGCACCAATTTTAGATCTCTCTCTCTCTCTTCTAAATCCATTTGCTTTTCTCCTAAATTGTGCTCATGAGCTGCTTTAATTCTATTTTGTATAGTTTTATAAATAATTTATGTGTGTGAGTTAGTAAGATTATTGTTCTAAAATTTGCACTTTCCCGAATACAGCCTTTTTTAATTTATGGGAATTATTTTTCACAATTTCCAGTCATCAGGAATTTCTCCAGAACTTAAGACTTGATTAAATAACTGCACTAAATAATGCTTTGCTTTTTCTTCTCTCTTTCCAGAACTCTATCAGTATTTCATTTCTACCTGGAGCTTTTCTGTTTTCATTTGTCTGATTGTAGCATCTATTTCTATCTTTAAATTTTTGGAGTCTCCTCACTTTTAGCAAACTTTTTTTTTCATAATTTTTAGTGTTAACTTTTGCAAAATATTTAAAATGGTTCATTGCATTTTTTTTTAAACTTCATAACTCAGACAGCCTCTTTTATCTTTCATTTTTAGTTGGTATAGGTTTATGTCTTTTGAAAGTTATTTTACTGTGCTTTATATAATTTTCTATTACGATGATGGACAGCTGCATTCTGACTTATATTTGCTTTTTGATTTATCCAATTTTATTTTGCTTCTCTACATTTAGATGTAATTTTATTTTTTCACTGTGGTTTTCAAGTAAGTCAGGTGTGCTCTGAGTAGAAAGTTTTTCTTTTAACTTTTGCTTTTTATGCCAAAGATCTATTATTTCAATAGCAACCCAAATTATTGGAGTTTCTATAGCTCATTTGGTTTTGATGGAGTCCTCTGGTTGGAAAGACCTGAGTTTGAATCTTGTCTATGATGCTCAGAACCTTTATCAGGTTTTTTTTTTTTTTTAAATCAAAAGGTGAGTTAACTGGTCTTATACAGAGGTTATGGGTTTTTCCTGCTCGGAAACTGGTTTTTTATCACTCAAAGACAAACTGGTCCTGTGAATCCACTTATCTAGAGACATAAATACTTACTGTATCTTGTTCTATAATCTCTATTCCCTACTTTACTAGGGAATTCCCTACTTTACTAGGGAATTCCCTACTTTACTAGGGAATAGAGATTATAGAACAAGATACAGTAAGTATTTATGTCTCTAGATAAGTGGATTCACAGGACCAGTTTGTCTTTGAGTGATAAAAAACCAGTTTCTGAGCAGGAAAAACCCATAACCTCTGTATAAGACCAGTGTATATATAAGACCTCTGTATAAGATTCAGAATGATGCACCTGAGAAGAAGCCAATTATTATTAGGCCTCTCTGTTTTCTGTAATTCTTGTTTTATTGCATCTAGTATTCTATTTCTTTCCTTTTCCCCAAAATTCTTCGGTATTTTTAAGTTAAGGCTTAAATTTTTTTTTTTTTTTTTCTAAAATGCATTTTGTATATTACAGTCTTATCAATTAGACTTCTAATAAAATCAACTACACAGCACTGTCAACAAATATGTTGTGTAACTTGAACATCCTGTTGAAGCTACATAACTTGAAGGAGATCTCCATGCAACTTCTAAGGAATATTAGTGTATTTGGTTGATATTTACTTGAATACTGGATAAATGAGAGTGGACTGAAGATTTTATTTATTTACTTATTATTATAATATATTGATACTATGTACTGGTAGAAAGCTGAGAAGGAAGAAACGCGTTGCTGCTGTTTCAAAAGACAGCAGTAGATGAAAAGGAAGAGAGAGGTGGGAACTGTTTTTGAGAGTTTGGAATTAAACTGAAAAGGAACGATGAATAGCCAGAGTACTTTTTTTTTTTTTAATGATGACCTCACACATTTAAGGTCATAAGACCTAAAACACTACAGTGCCATGTGTGGGCAAGTAATTAAGGGAAAAAAATGTAGCCTATTGATTGATTTCTTAAAGAGTGGGAAATTTCTTAAACAGTATGGCAGAGATTGTTCCAAAGAACACAAGTGGATGGAATGAAGGAAGATGATGAGAAGTTAGTTCGATGTGTTTGGAGTTGGATAGTATGTGGATGTTGGCCAGTTGCTACTCTAGTTATTACATGGTTAGAAGAAAGTGCAGGAATGGTAGCAGCCAATTCAAAGGCACAATGCCCATGAGAAGGCATAGCACTGAAACAGAGCACCTATGGGAAAGTGACTGAAAGGAGTCAGTGAAGGAAGAATCATCTATTAGGGAGGCATGGATGCTCCATTCAAAATATGGGAACAATACTCCAAGACTGGTTGGATCTGAGACCTAAAAAAGTGTTAAGAGTTGAGAGGAATAGAAGTAATGCTTATAACGGAAAAGAACACCAAGCTTGTTAGAGGCTAAGATGGCTATGTATGTAATATGTTTGTGCCAGGATAAACTGGATGTTACAGTTAACCAAGAAGAGAAAGCTGATCTTGAAAGGAAACTGAAACATTATCAAAAGTAAAAGGGGGATGAGATAGGATTTTTCTTGTGAGTAATAAGGCAGGCTTGAGTTTTCTTGGCATTGAAATTTACTAAGTTATCACTCCATTTGAGGATATTGAGGAGGTCAGTCACTGGTTATGGAAGATTTTGAGGCATCTAACATTAAAGTACTGTCGTCAGCAAAGTTTTGAATAGGATTTGAAGTCAGAGAAAGGAGGTCACTGATGAAAAGTAGGAAGAGCATGGGTGAGAGCACAGAACCCTTTGGCACTCCAGCATTGATGGAGAAATCTGATGAGAGGAGGCCATCCACCATGACGTGTAATGAAAGACCAGTGCAGGCCTCCCTACTGAATCCAATAACAGATTGCAGAAACACGTAAGAAAGTTTTAAAGCGAATAAAAGTTCAGCAGCTCTCAGATGAACTGTGGACTAAAATACAGAAAGATTATTGAAGAATAATCTTTTGTTTTATGCGAATGATGTTATACTTCTAAATTAATCCACTACCAGTCAGCAAGACTCCCTGACTAAATTGAATAACTGTTGTAATAGATATGGTATGAAGGTCAGCATTTAAAAAAGACAAAGACAATGAAAATAGGAAGAAACATTGAAAATATCAACTGCATTATGAATGGAGAACCTATAGAACAATTAAAATATTTCAACTACTTAGGCACAATTTTTAGTGAAGATGGTAAATTAAATATGAATATAGACAACAGAATCAACAAAGCTGGTATGGTAGGAAATCAACTGAATAAATTTATATGGAATAAGAGAGAAATTAGCCAAAACACTAAATTAGCTGTATACAAGACAGTATTAAAGCCAATTTTAACTTATGGATCTGAGAGCTGGTCAGAAGGAAAACACTTGACCAAAGACTAGAAATGCAGATATGAGAATCCTGAGAAAGATTAGGGGCATGGGTGGCATCAATGGCAATATCATATTAAAAACGAAGATATTAGGAAAGAACTTGACATTATCAGCATCCAGGAATGTGTTAGCAGAGCTAATCAGGTGGTATGGTCACTTAAACAGAATGGGAGAGGAAAGATTAACAAAACAAGTGTTCTCTGCCAGGTTGGCAGGAAAGACCAAGATATCTTGGTCTTGATCAGAGGAAGACCAAGATATAGGTGGATTGATACAGTAAAAAAGTGCCTTAGAAGATAGAAATATAAGATCTGATAATGTTGAAGTCTTGACAGGTAACAGACTGATTTGGAGGAAAATTGTAGATAGGAAGTTAGTAATGGTGTAAGTTTTTCATGTAGTACTATCATATCCTGTACTCCCAGTGGTGAGCTATAAGGGGCTCGCGTGAGCCCTTTGTTAAATTTTTCTCAAATTTGCAAGCCCCTTGTTCTTGTTTACTTTTTTATTTTTTTCAAAAAAATTTTTTTTTTTGAAAAAATATATTTTTTTGATAACCTAACAAAAATTAGTCTATTCAGCAGTGTATAGATTATTTGGAATTATTGTTTCAACCCCAATAATGACGAATGCGTCCAAGTTTGAAAATAAAATAAGCGCATGGGCTATCTTTACCCTTCTCCCTTCTGGTAGGCCAATCATATGGTAAAACCAGTAGTCAATCAAATGTGTTATAAAAGATTTCATTCTTATTATATTTTGATAGTTAAAAAATGTTTTTCTTATGTAAGCTAAATTAACACAGTTGATTATGTGCAAATATTTCATGTTTAGATCATGAAATATTTGTTTAAAAATGATAGCATACTTTTTGATTGGAATTTGTACACAAGCTGTATTAATAAAAGTTTCTGTGTGAAATACGGCTTTTTTTTTTTTTTGCTCGACGATGCAAGCCCTTTGTTAAAATTTTCATAGCTCACCACTGTGTACACCCCTTGAGGGTATATCAGGAATTTGATGATGATGATGTAATAAGGCAGGTTTGAGCTTTTATGGCACTGAAATTTACTAAGTTATCACTCCATGAGGATATTGAGGAGGTCAGTCACTGGTTATGGAAGATTTTGAGGCATCTGCCATTAGAGTACTGTCGTCAGCAAAGTTTTGATGAATAGGATTTGAAGTCAGAGAAAGGAGGTCACTGATGTAAAGCAGGAAAAGCATGGGTGAGAGCACAGAACCCTTTGGCACTTCAGCATTGATGGAGAAATCTGATGAGAGGAAGCCATTCATCACAACATGTAATGAAAGACCAAGTGCAGGTCTCCCTCCTGAATCCAATCACAGATTGCAGGATGAAGGCCATAAGATGGTAGCTTGTTTGGGAGAGCTCAGTGCCAGACACGAATGAATGGCTTTGATTATGTCAAAGAGTGATAACATAGGTTTCTCCAAATCTTTCCATGGTAGGTGTCCAAAGGTAGATGAGATGAGCTAGGGGGGTCAGCTGTAGAACAAGAATGGCAGAATTCATATTGGTGATAGCTAATTAACTGTTGAGTCTCTAGGCAATGAAGAAGCTGGTTGTCAATAATTTTCTCTATCACTTTTGAAAGTACTGAGGGGATGAGAGCAATGGATAGATAGTTAGATGGCTGACTTTTGTCTCTCTTTTTGGATACAGACTAGATATAGGCTTACTTTCATGCTGCTGGGTAGATGCCAATAGAATATGATAGTTTATATAAGAAATACAGGACAGATATCAATTTTGGAGCACATGTCTTGAGCACAACTGGAGGAATACTATCTGCACCAGGAGCCTTATTAGTATCAAGATTAATCAGGGTTTTTCTGATGTCCTCTTGGCAAAAGTTCAGGAGCGGATGTAGTGGGCAGTTTATGATAGTATGGGAGGTGAATTGCTTTGGTTGTCCAGGCAAGAGTTGGAGGAAAAAACTGATGCAAGAGGTTTTAGGCTTATTGTACTACTCAGGACTCATAGTAAGATTTAATGGTGTTTCCGCGACAGAAATGTTTCTGTCACGGAAACACCAACTTAGGTACAATATGGGAATTTTCATAACACGTGATAATAATTATTTGAAAACTGCATTATTCTTAGAACTTTCATCCAATAGTGTCAAAGCTGCCTACCAGAATGCATGTAAGTCTCTTAAGAGGGACATCCTCCATGCATTCTGGTAGGCAGCTTTGACACTATTTGATGAAAGTTCTAAGAATTACTCTTTGCCAAATTTTGGGAAGTTTCACATAACTAGGACTCTAAAAATACAACTTAAATATACAAGCACAATATGGGAATTTTCATAACACATGAAAATAAATAATTATTTGAAAATTGCATTAATCTTAGAACTTTCATCCAACAGTGTCAAAGCTGCCTACCAGAATGCATGTAAGTCTCTTAACAGGGACATCCTCCATGCATTCTGGTAGGCAGCTTTGACACTATTCGATGAAAGTTCTAAGAATTACTCTTTGCCAAATCTTGGGAAGTTTCACATAACCAGAACTCTAAAAATACAACATAAATATACAGGCGACATTTAAAAAAAACTCAATATTATGATGACAAAACAAAGTAATATATTCTTTAATTCTCACTATGCATTGCATGTAATTATACAGAAATATCCTTTCCTTTAATATGGATTTAAAATGTACTCTATAACACAACTCAGTTTGTGTTTTCTTTCATTTATTGTTCTGTTGAATATATTGAATTTATATAAATCATCCATAAACAATAATTGATAAGAAAGACAAATAACAAAACAAGGACATAGGATGCACTTGAAGTGGAGCCAGACTCACTTTTCACAATGCACTCAACTCACGTGAACCAGTCTTTGCAAGATAATTGTGTTTTTTTTAAATAACATTATTTGAAAGCCATTTCATTATGGAAAAAGTTCAGGTATTTAATTACATTTAAGGTAATTCATGCTATTAGCTAAGAAAATAAGCTTAGGACAATGTTATATTGCATTTGCACATCTAATTAAGGGTTAAAGGCATTGGAAGGATAAGATGTATAGATATAGTACAGTATTTAATCAAATTGCGCTTATAATTACTAGTTTCTTTTGTTAATGAATTATCAACGTCTCGGGGGGGGGACAATTTAAATTAATTTTAAGGTGTCACAGAGAGAGAGAGAGAGAGAGAGATTGCTGAAGAGTGATGTTCATTATGATATCAGTACTGCTTAAAACTACATTATGGATTAAATATTTAAAGTGGGTTATAAACACAGGCAGGGAAAAAAGTTCCACAACTTGGATACACTGTACAGTATTTTTGAATCTTATTATTATTATTATGGTATCTCCATGGAGTCAGAAGATTCATCAGGAGAGATCCATAGAACTGTTACAATTTTTGTCACTTGCCTCTTGATCCTCTCCACAACTTCTTCATTCCCCATGGAATTCAGATAACCAGATCTGTGCTCAGTAGTCCAGATATGGCTTCATTAAAGTCTTATAAAGAGAAACAATAATCTCCCTATCCCTGCTTGTCAGTGTGTGTTCTTCAACGTAATCTGATATACTGTTTTGGCAACCTTTGCAATATGTCCTCTAAATTTCAACTCCCTGTCTACAATCACTCCCAAGTCCATGGCCCCATCAGTTTCCTGAAATTCAGATCGATGAATATAGCAAAGCTTGTGATCTCCTCCCTAAATGTATCACCTTACACTTGGCAACATTAAACTGGCAGCCATTTACCTTTGCCCATACTGCTAGTCTATTTAAGTCATCGGCAAGATTTCTATATCACCTTCATTGACTATCTCTCTTCCCATCTTTGAATCATCAGTAAACAACTGAATACTTCCTGTCAAATCATTTCCTATATCATTGATGTACAAATTAAACAGAAGACTAAGTACTGAGCTTTATGGTACACCACTAATCACCTGCCTTCTCCTAAACTCCTTCATAAACCTGACATCTGTCCATAAGCTACCCTCTAATCCATATCACCAGATTCATATCCATTCCCATTTGCTCCAATTTATGCAACAGTTCCATATGCAATCCTGTCAAATCTCTAACCTAACCCTCCCCCAATTATTTGAAATCCCCTGTAATAATTACTCCATCTGTGCTCATTGTGCTAATTTGCCAATGCAATGCCATCTATATTCTCCCTTATACCCCCATGATTTATAGCAGCAACCAATTATAGATTTCAGTTTGTTGGCTTTTATCTCACACTAGATAGCCTCAAATGAATTGTCCTTTATATCTTTGTGCTCCTAATGTATTTCTACTCTTTTATTGGCTTCAAATCTTCTACTATCATTAGGAAAACCTCTCTCCAACAATTTGTGTCCTTTCCTCTCTGAAAACATTCCTTTGCATTCTATCTCCATTCAAAATATTTCTGGCAGTAGTATACATAAGCTGCAATAGTGACTGTATCCCACAACCTTCCTTACATCTTGTGCTAATTAGCCCACTAAAGTCAAGAACCTGGAGAACTATACTAAACATCGTGTGACCACTCTTCCACTTAATAACCTCTAGGTTTCCTGGATCCACACTCAACCCCCCCCCCCGCTCCAACATTTAAGTTTTCTTGACTATGCGCTTCTAAACTCTCTCAGAAAAATACTTTCTCAAGACACCTGGCTCCAAATTCATTCAAATGCAAACTATCCACTTTATATAAATCCTTTCTTTCCTCAAATTCACTCCACACATTCACAAGCTTCACACAATTCCTACTGCACAATCTGTGCAGACTCATTTGTGATCATAGCTCTGTCTCAGCTCACCTCTATCATACTGTAGCAACAGACTCACAATTTTTACTTTCTCACTCTTCTTATTTGCTTGCACTGGCAACTTTTCATATTTTCTAGCATACGATACTTGTCATCTGCTAGATTATTTGTACCAGCCAAAATAAGCATCTCCGTTACATTCTCTCTCTCTCTCTCTCTCTCTTTCTTGACATAACGATGGCATCGCTAATATCCGTAATCATGGGTGCAGGGAAACATAACTCATTAGAGGCAGCACATATCTTTTGCTAAAGTATAATTTTTTGCTAATAGAATTTTCAAAAATGAAAATGTGCTTACTTTAAAGTAGATTCCTCCTGGATTGAAGATATGTCATCCTGCAATGTATGTTTTTCATCGCCATCAACTGCATCAACTATAAAGAAGCATTTTTTAAAAAAATTGAAGTGTTAATACCAGTAGTTTTTATAAATCAAAAATAAGTTTTAAGGATATTTAATAGATCTCTTAACAAAACAAAATACATGCTATATATATATATATCCGGCATTATGTTTGGTAGCCATCTGATTCAATAATAGTAAATGTCAAGAAAAGCATATCACACTATGTATTGTTGGGAGAGGGGTACCAGAGAAAATATGCTTGTTAACACAGCCATTATGATGCATAAAGTTTGCTATTACCAGAAGCGAATTCTCCATGTTTGCTGCACAAGCTCATTAATTGAGAAAAAAGTAATATTTATTTGTTAATAAATGCATGTATTTATAAGCATTCCATTTAGGCTTTCATTTTTGTAGACTGAAGACGTCTTAAGCTTGCGCAGCAATAATTAAGCTTTGTGTTGTGTAACGAAGGCCGATGCTTGCTCGTCTAGTCAAAGTTACCTTCGCTTGCTAGGTTGTAGGAGCTTCCAGGTCCTCACAGCAGCACTGTAATTTCATGGTGCGCATAGCCATTTCACATTGTCTCACTCTGTTGCTTAAACACAGCCATACACAGTCAACATAGCTCTAGCCAGTGAGCTTCAGCCAGCCTTTAGAAGTATGTGTGTTGCTTGGGAAAATTAAGTTACAACTAACCTTTTATGATGATGTTACTGACCAGTTCATAAAGAAGAACCATAGGGTAGAATATCGTATTTGTATTCAAGTAGCTAAATTGAAAAAGATAGAATATCATTTGTAAAATAAATATTGTATTTGTATAATTAAATGTACATAAATTTCTAAATATATAGTTTTAAATGGTCAGCAATTCATTATTCCACTAATCAGACTTCAATCACACCTCTCATTCCCTGAATGATAACAAGAGCAAGCATGAATTTCGAGACTAGCATTCGATCCTGGCTATTACAATGCAACAGCAAACCATATGTTTGGCAACCTACAGGATTTTACTGTAAAAACACTGAAAAGATTGATACTGCCATATCCAGCTTCCTTGCCATAATTACTGGGGAACAGCTATATTCATTTGAATTTTGTGTGAACAGAAGTTCCACATTTCTCAAACAATCCTGTGTATTAATGATTCCTTTAAGTCTAGTTGTTTATAATTAGTCTTAGATTTTCTGAGAAATGTTTGGAACACAAACCATGTTGATAGGTCCTGTCTTCTTTTACCTATGATACCTTTCTTACTTTCAAAAACAGTCTCAGCCACTTTGCATGTATTAACTACTTTCATTGCAGATGTACCACAATTTAGGTATTGTCGAAAGCAAGAGAGAAAGAAATTTTTTAGCTACAAGAAATATGAGAGGATTGAGTTTTGAAAGTAATGAAGTTAACAAAATTGTCAGAAGTCTACTGAAAAATAGTCTGGAGATCAGAATTCAGGTTGTAGAAGTAAATGTTTTAAAGGTTTTGATTAGTCTAAGGATTATCAAATGCGAGTGAGAGAGATTATTATTAACATTTGACCTCCATGGAATCAGAGACTCATCATGGGAGGTACTCACTATTGCATACAATGCACATCCAACCACATCCATCCAATCAGTGTATCCACATCCACAACACACTCAGGCAATGCATTCCGGTCACCAACCACCCTCCATGCAAAGAACCTGCTTCTCACTCCTTTGCTCACACCCTCCTTATACAGTTTCCAGCAATGGCCTCTTGTTCTGCTCCCCTCTCCCATTCTATGAAAAATCTCTTCCATGTCTACCTGATAACAACCCCTGACCAGCTTATATATCTCAATCATATCCCCCCTCCTTCCTCCTATTCACGAGGCTCTGCAACTTACATTCTCTCTATCTGTCCGCGTACTCCACATTCCAAAGACCACTAACTACCTTTGTGAATCTTCTCTGTATCCTTTCCAACATATCCTTGTCGCCATGAAAACCCAGCGACCAAATCTGTGCACAATAATACATATGAGGCCTGATCAATGCCTTATACAATGGAATAATAACGTCTTTATTTCTGCATGTCAGGGTTCTCTGCATCATTGCCATTATTCGAGGTGATGTCTTCACAACCTGTGCAATGTGGCCCCCGAATTTCAGATCCTTGTCCACCATCACTCCTAGATCTCTCATCTCCTCTACTTCTGTTAAAGTTTCCCCACCAAGTGTATACTTTGCATCCCATCGTTGCTTACCACATCACAAAATTTTACACTTGGCAACATTGAACTGACAATTCCACTTACCTGCCCATTCATGCAATCTATTCAAGTCCTTACAAGAGGCATCAGCCTCTTGTAAGGACATCAGCCTGACTGTGCATTGCTCTCGCCAGTTTTGCATCATCCATAAACAGCTGGATATCACTAGTTAAACCCAACCCAATATCATTAACATACAAATTGAACAACAATGGCCCCAAAACTGACCCCTGTGGCAAACCACTGGTGATTTTCTCTTTTGAGATACTGCACCCCCATATACAACTTTCTGATACCTATCCGACAGTCAGTCACTGATCCAACACAGAAGTCTGTTATCCAATCTCATCTGTTTCAATTTATTTAACAGCTTGTCATGTGGTAGTCTATCAAAAGACTTTGAAAAATCCAAGTACACCACTGTATATGCATCTCCCTTGTCCAAGGTATTTGTCACCTTGTTATAGTACATAAGTAAGTTAGTGAAACATGATCTCCTCTTAACAAACCCATGCTGATAACCACAGAAAATACTGCTGTTATCAACCCATTTCTATATTCTACTTCTCACTAATCTCTCCAGGATCTTCACCACAACTCCAGATATACAGACCGGCCTATAATTTGAAGCTACAGCTTTATCACCGCCTTTAAGGAGTGGAACAATTTTACCCTCCTTCCACTCCCTTGGAACCTGTGCTGTTGCAAAACTCTTATTAAACAGGTATGCCACTGCCAGTTCCCTGGAACATTTCCTTAAGATGCATGGTGATATGTCATCAAATCCTATCGCCTTATTAACATCAAGGTTATTTATTTCCTCAAATACCTCCTGCTCACTCACAATTAAGCTATCCTCTCCTATGCCCACTACACTTAAGTCCCTCATGTTTCCACCCTGATCAGGATGAAATACCCTTATAAACTGATCACTGAATACCTCAACAATGTCTTCTGCAGCAGTTACCATTCTACCACTTTAATCCCTTAATTTCATCTTTCCATGATCATTCTTCCTTCTACTTACCACATCGAAAAAACTCTCTAGGGTTTTTCTTAGCCTGCTTTGCCAATTTCTGCTCATACTCTATTTTTGTTTTCCTTACTAACTGAGTCAATCTCCTGGCTTGTTCTTTATATTCTTTATGCGACTGATTACCATTATTCATCTTGTACTTCCTCCAAAATACGGGTAACCCTCGTATAACGCGGTACTTATACAACATGGTTTCGATATAACGCGGTCTACAATTTCTAGTAACCCTTTATTTTTTATTTTTTCATATTTTTCACCGCGGGACTTAAAAATCAAATTTTATCTTCTTTAAATTTGTGTCTGCCCGTATCGGGCAAGTAGTTATAAGTATCGAATTTAGTTTTAATGTATCACTGAATAAGGTACTGTACAGAGGCTTTTGCAGTCTGTGTCATTCTCAACAAATAGTGCAATTAGAGACAGATGGAATAAAAACGGCGCTAACTAATAAATCGCATGTACCCTCTCACAGAAACTATGCTGTATAGACTTGAGCAAAACCATATGTTGCACCGAAACACAGTATCTAACTAAAAACTATTGTCCAATTTTTCAATTATGAAATAAGTGTTTGTTTTATTGCATTTGAAATTCTCGATGTCATTATGACAGATCACAAAGGCTAATTTAAAATAAAAGACTACCAAGAATTGAAACAAGTCATATAACGAATGTGTGAGGTTGCCTGCCAAGAAGCCATAAAATTCAACCAAGGGTTGAAACGTTTGTGTGAGTTGAGCCAGTCAGTAATGAGAAGTTCCATCAGAACAATAAATGACACCCTGTTGTGAATGTGTTAAAACTAATAGTGAATGTTGTTATGACAGTTTCAGATGTTATGGAATTCGATTGAAGAGAATTAGCATTTCAACTCAACACTTGTCGGTTCCTTTTGTCTTTGGGTTGTGCGATCCTTTGTTAATCCTGCACCAATCATATGCACGTCTTTATAGCTGCTGTCTTGTGTAAAACAAAATTCAGCTTGTACATATTGTAACAATTAAAAAAAAAACTTGAATAATTTATTAGCGTATAAAAGGATATCACCTGTAAATCGTTGACATGCCAGCAAAATTCTCAGATGTGTCACCTCTGAGAATTCACCATCTAGGGTTTACTGTATAAAATGTTTATTGTTGAAAACTGTCTTCGTTTTCTGCCAAGAAAGCACATTTAAAATCATAAGTGTGTTATTCTCAAGCTGAGCAGTTTATTTTCTGCTGAGTTACATACATATGTAATGCTTTTTTTTTTTTTTTATGTAAAAGTTTATTTTTATTGTAATGGCCACTAAAACTGCAACGAGAGGGAAAAAAACAACATTGAAGAGGATATTCATTTCTCTCGAAGAAAAAATTAAAATCTTGAATCGGTTGAAAATTGGAGAAAAACCAGGAGTTGTTGCAAGAACTCTGAATTTAAATGAATCAACAATTCGAACAATCAAACAAAATAAACATAAAATCCGAGAAAGTGTTATTGCTGGATCAACGGTAAGTGCAAAGCACGTTGCTCGTGTTCGTGATATTCTAATAGAAAAAATGGAGAAATCTCTAATGATTTGGATAGAAGATTGCACTCAAAAGAAATTCCTTTGGATGGACACCTTATCAAGCAAAAAGCTCTCAAATTTTATAAACATTTAAAAGAACTCAATCAAGATTCTTCAGAAGAAATCTTTCAGCATGGATTTTGTGCCAGTAAGCGTTGGTTCGAAAACTTTAAAACGCGGTTTTCTTTGTATAATCTTAAAATCCAGGGAGAATCAGCATCAGCAGACATTGAAGCTGCCCGGAAATACCCAAAAGAACTTTTAAAAATCATTAACGAAGGTGGTTATAGTGCAGACCAGGTGTTCAATGCAGATGAATCTGGGTTATATTGGGAAAAAAATGCCAAAACGCACCTATATTTCGAAAAATGAAAGATCAGCTCCTGGATTCAAAGTTTCCAAAGATAGAATTACTCTACTGTTTTGTAGTAATGCATCAGATGATTACATGACAAAACCAATGTTTATTAACCGATCTGCAAATCCTCGTGTGATGAAAGGGCTCGACAAGTCCACTCTATCCTCTATGCTGAATGCTTGCTGGAAAAAAATATGGCCTGAAGCCGTTCTGGAACAAAATTTCGTACCTCCAGTGGATGCTGAGCTATGTCGTATAATAAATGTCGCACACATTCTTGGTGTAGAGGGCTTTTGCAATATGGTTGAAAATGAAATTAATGAATTAATTGATGGAGAAACAGATTTAAATGAGGAGGAACTGGTACAATTAATAGATGGCGTCGAACCAAATAGCGGGGAAAGTTCTGCCGAAGATTCTGATTGTGATGAATCCGTTAAAGAATTCAGTTTAAAGAAATTAGCAGAAGGATTGGACTTGGCAAGAAAGTTAGGAAGTTATTTTACGGATAATGATCACTCAATGGAGCACTCGGGAAAATTCACAAGACAATTGGATGTTTGTTTAGTGCCATATTATGAACTTAATAAAAAATTGCAGCATAGTGGAAACAAAGTCTTATTACTGACTTCTTGATGACTAAACCAGACAAAGTATGCAATGAGAATTATACAAATGATGTCCAAGAGATTTCAAGTGGTGACGACCTCCGGCCACTTAAAGAACATCTACGAAATGTTATTTTTGAAGACAGTAATGACGATTAAAATATGTGCTTTATTTTATTGTGTCTAAAACATTTATGTATTATGTGCAATGAAATTTATGTACAATTTGTAATTTTTATAATTTTATACCATATTTGTCTCATAATTTAAGTTTTTTTAACTTACATGAATTACCTGAATTAAATAAAAATATTGTTTTTGTTGGATATGTCATTGTTGTTTATATAATATAAAAAAAAAAAAACGATTTCGGAACCTAACCCTACTTTTTCTATGTGATCTAAGTCTCGTATAACACGATTTATATAACGCGACATTTCTATGGAACCTAACATCCGCGTTATACGAGGGTTACCTGTACTTTCTTTTTCCAGATTTCATGCTTAAGCTCCACATTCATCTCTTTTACACCTGCCTTATTCAGCCTTTTGGCCTTTGGGATACATTCTTAGATTGATGCTGTTATGTATTTCTTTGTAAGTTCCTATGCAGCATTTATTTACTTAGTGGTCAACTCCTTGTTCCATGTTATAGCTTGAGGTTGTCTCCTAAGCTTGTCATAATCACCAGCCTTATAATTCCACATATATCCTTTCCTCGCAAAAGTCTGCATATGACTAGCCACAACACAGGTGATTACTTCATGATAATTTTCACTAACTGGAGGAAAATGTGAACCCCCCCCCCTCTAACAATTACACCTTTTGATGAAATGATGAGATCTAGAACTCCTGATTTTCGGTTGCCTTTCTTTATGTGCTGCCTGAGATAGTTATCTCTCAAGAACTCGAGAAATTCATTTTCCTTATTCCCAAATGCTATCTCTTCATTCCAATCTAGCCCACCATAATTAAAATCACCCTTCCTTTGTTCACTAATACAAATTGTTTATACAGTTCTTCATCACCATCTTCCACACTCCCAGGCTTAGAGCAACATCCAACTAAATATGTCTTCCTCTCAACCTCCACATTACACCACACTGCCTCATAACCATTGCCACTATTTCCCCCTTTCATGTCTACCTTATGGACTTAATTCCCCCTGCTATCATCAGCAGCACTCCCCCTCCCTTCCTGCCCTTTCTATCCTCATGAAAAATACTGTACCCTTCCATTTCTATTCCCGTTACGATATCATCTTCATTCAACCATGTTTCACTTATTCCAATGATTTGGGGGTGAATAAACTCAATCACTGAAACCATTTCATCCCCTTTATTTCTGATACTTCTGTCATTTGTTAACAAACACAAGTTAATTTTTAGGTCTATAGCCAGTCCTATCAAAGCCATATGTTGGTTGTGATTTCCCCACGCAACTGCCAAATCACCTTTATCACCGCTTACCACATATAACAGTTCAGTCTCCACTTCTCCACCCACATTGCAATATACTCCATCTTTATACACACATTCACTGCCACTTTCAACATTCTCTCTCTCTCTATGCCATGTCTCCCTGTCTACCTGAGCTCCCCCCATTTCCCTGTTCCTCTTGTATTCCCATTCTCTCTTCTTCTCTCACACCACTACTGTGTCCACTGCCAAGCACTTCTGTCTCTTTAGTACCACCCTACTGATTTTTTCTCTTCATTTCTTCCTTCTGATCATTCATTTAAAGGTTCATTTAAAAATAGTACTGAAGAGCTGACTTTCCATACATCCCATGAAATAGCCTGCCAAGGCAGATGAGATCGTCCATAATGATACCCTCCATTTGTTTTGTGTAACGTATTCTTCCAGGTGAAACAGACTGCAGTGATAGCGAACTTGAATAAGTTTACAATACCCTCAGGGAAATCAGATTGTAATATGCACTGAAGAGATTCTTGAAACGGTATATTAGTGAATATGGAAACAACTTCAAAAGAAATCATTATTTCATTATCAGGCAAAGCAATTTTAATTTTATATTACTGTATTAGATAGTGAAACCTGTGGAGTATTTATAACTAAAAATTCACACGTATACCACAGTTAATTACTGTGGTATATGTGTGAATTTTTAGTTAATTTTAATTTTATATTTGCAATCTATTCTGTTTTTAACACAAGAGTGGGCATTGAGGTTTCAGAGGAGATTAGAAAGCTATTACGTGGAAGAGTCAATACAATCAACTACAGGACATAATGAATAATCTTCCTATTCAAATCCAATTAAATTATTGGACCAAATATGTGACAGAGACTGATGTAGAAGAGAGGTGGATGAACTGGAGGTTCTTGGAATATTGCAGAATTTCAATGTAAATACAGCTGTGAGATTAAATAGGATATCAGCTTGAGTTTTGCAGGAATGTGCAAGGGAAATGGTAATGCCTCTGACTAGGATCTTTAAGTCTCAGCTCTGGTAGAGTTCTAAGGGAGTGGGAACTACTGTAGTCATAGGACCTCCCTTGGTAAGGGAGGTCCTAAGACTACAGTAGCAAATTATAGCCCAATCAGTTCTCAGGAGTGGCATAAAAGTGCTATTATATAAGAATGGATCAAAAAGAGAATTCAAGAATGGGCAGATAGGAATATGATATTCTATGAGGGGAAACATGGCTTTGCGAAAGGTTGATCATGCCTTAGTAATATACTACTTTTTATAATAGAGTGACAGCTAAGTTGGATAAAGGAAATGGCTACATGATGATTCTGTTGGATTTTACAAAGGCTTTTGACTGAATGCCAAATGGAACTCTGTTACACAAATTAGTAGACAGAGAGTTGAAGTTTAGAAGATATATTTCTAAGGTACCTCATAAGATTACTTGGATATTGAAGAACAAACTAACAATTACAGATAATGAAGTTATTATTCCTCTTTATAAGGCCTTGATAACAACAAGGATAGTGAGTGGTCTGTGAAACATTTCCTATGAGGATAGATTGAGAGTGTGTGTGTGTGTGGACAGTAGAAGTTTGCTGACAGGTGAAAAGAGGGGATATGATAGAAACATTTAAGTTACTTAAAAATTTTATAGGATTGATGCAGGGGAAATGTTTCAGAACTTGGCTGGAAGGAGAAGAACAAGAAGTCATCTCTGGAAGTTGAGTAAAAGTGTGGTTGGTAGGGGTGAGGACTAGATTTTTCACTTGGAGAGTTGTGAATGTATGGAATAGGTTGCCAGAGTCAGTTGTTAGCACTTAGTCTGTTAATGGGTTCAAGGAGAGGTATAATAAATTGTGTAAATAATTTGGGTCTCCTGCGATGAGTCTTTGAACTCCATGGAGGTGCCCATACAATAATAATGAGTACAATCTTAGGATACACACACTATTCATAATTTAGAAGTTCATCATTCTTGTCCTCCATGCATCTATGCCCTTCCCAATGTGCACAAAAAAAGTTATCCATTATGTCCTGCTGTTCATTATATCGACTATAAAATACACTATAACTTTCTGGTCTGCTTCAATTAAGTTCACTGTACTACATTCACTACTAAATGTGAATGGAAACAGCCTTCCTTTTCTGGACATTTGAATAAACAATACCTCCAGACAATATACAATTTTCGGTTTATCAAAAATCTTTCTTGGTACATGCATTCATTTCTCCTCACACCATCCTATCAAAGAAGACAGTTGTTATCAAAACTCTTATACACTGAGCTCACTCCATCTATTCAACTTATTTCTTTTTGCTCGAAGAATTAAACAACATAAAAATCATTATTACTGCTAATGGACCTAACATGTTTCCATTCAAAGAATTATGGATAAATATTGTCCACTAACCGGACTATCATAGAATACTAAAAGTATACCCATACCCTACCGTAAAGGAATATCAGGAAAAAAAAATAACATGGGTATTTTGCAAGTTCTACCTGTGAACACCTTCAAACTTTCATCATTTTTACTATCTGTCAAGAATAAAACCAGAGATTTAAAGAAAATGTGTTGGAGATATAACTATGGAAATGAAATATTGGTCAGCACATGTAAATAACAAAATCATACAGAAGGACATCAAGGAAGAATGCCTCTATCTGGTGTTTTTCAGGTATTCATGTTGAGCTTGTTACTTTGGACAGATAATTTATATTTGAAATATATGGCATGCATTACTTCAAATTTGGTATATCTTCTGGGTCTGGCTTCCACTGATGAGATCAGTCTGGGGCATTACTGGTCTGGGTAGTAGCCCTTCCCATAATGCATAACATTATACACCCGAAAGGATTTTGCTTTGCATTATGAGATACTAAGTCAATTAATGTGAAGGCACATTCCTCTGTGTACAAGAAGCCAAGTCGTGAAAATACTTCATGCACAAACTTTGTTTGCTTACTTGTATAAAGAATTAAACAAGAACATAATTTCATGGCATCTTTAATTTTTTTGCAGTTGTTACACAGTAGTGTAAGCTGAGTAAGTGGCTAAAGTTTTTTATCTTGAGCCATTGAGTGTATGCTGCATTTTTATCTTGGACTGGTTTTCTCATTTATTGGAAAATTCAAGGTTTGGATAAGGAGTAGGAATTTTGAGTGGAATAGAGAATAAAGGCACTCACTCCAGCAAAAAGAATTTCAGTTATTAAAGCAAGTATTTGGATTGGAAGAGCAGAAGCAATAATCATGCCATGGAAAACAGAGACATATGAATCTTGAAGGTCATCCAAATTGGTAATATTGTAGTGTAATAAGATAAGAGGTCGAGACTGGTTGGAAGCAGAACAATCTGTAAAAAAAAAAAAAAAAAGATGGACAAGGTTGATTAGAGCTGACAAGAGGAGAGTATCTATTGTGTATTTGGAGGGAGAGCTGCTTAAGAAAAGGTCCAGGATGTTGGGAGATTGATGAGGATTATTTGGAATTCTGGTAGATAGGCAAATGATTTGTGTTTGGCCATTAAAAAAAAAGGTTTGTATAATCATCAAAATTAAAAGAGCAGTAAAGGTAGCAAACGAAAGCAGCAAAATGAAGCAAGGAAATCTCTCAGCCAAAGCATATAAAGGATATTCCAAGTGTGATAACCTTTGTCATAAGATATCAGACCTCATGAATGCACATATTCCACTGGTCTTATGGATGGCATCATGCATGATGTAATGTAGAAAATTTGTGTGTTTTGGTAATCATGAAAAATGTCAGTTGAGGTTCAGAAATGAATGATAGATCATGTCAGGATGTCTATAAGTGGTGGCACATGGTGTTATGCCCCTGGATGTTGATAAAGTCTATGTGGATGTTTGTTTTTTTTTGAAATTTTATTGTTGTATTTCTGACATTTTCTTGAAATTTTCTTGTTGTTTTTGGAATTTTGTTTTTTGTGGGAGGTTTTTTAACTGCAGTAATGCTCTAATTTATGCTGCCTTTCATATCAGCATGTTGGGAAAATTTATAGAATAGGTGCATCCAATAAGAGTAATGGACTAGGGGAGTCAGGGTACTCCCTGATTCCAATCCAAGCATGGCCGCAACAGTATCCTTGCAAGCTACTGTACACAGACTTTGTTCAGGCATAGCTTGACAGAGAAAGCAACAGCAGGATTATTCACTGGCTGATTGGGAAGCCTCCCAAAGTGTTGCCAACAGGTTTTGTCCTTTTATATGGCAGCTTGCACGTGGAAACCACTTTATTGCTGTACTCTCAAAGAGAGGTGAGTGATTAGCATATCTGATCTCCAGACAAGAGGCTGTGGGTGTGAATCCCACCAAGGGCATGGATATTTGTGACTGTCCTACCTACCATTTACCATAAGTACTACTGTAACCTTTGTCTTGGTATAGTATGACCTTTGATCTCTTAAAATCAAATCAAAATCAAAACTCAGAGAGGAAACACTACCTCTCTAGTTCAATAAAGGAGGGAATAGAAACCTGAGATCCTAATCTAGAGATAAACCATGGCAACAGCCATTTCACATTTCTAATAAGCAGGGTGGTGGGATTTCAGCAGGATATGAAAGCCATCATCTATCACATAAGATATAGAAACTATTATCAAAATATTGATAAATTTACCAATTTCAGGAATTTAATACAATTCAGTGGGATATAGTTTCCTTCTCTTTATCTGCTGTTCAAGAATTGCAATACACGAAGAGCAGATCAAAAAAAAAAAAAAAAGAAAAAAAAAAAAAGAAAAAAAAAAGTCAGACTCTTTGGATAGCCTCACAGGAACTTACGAAATCTGAGTGCCTTCCAGTAGCTATACACATACATTCATCCCTGGTAACCTTACAAATATAAAGAGCATATTTAATTTCTTGATAGTGTTCTATAGTATGTTTGGTGAAATGGAATTTCAAGCATCAATTATTCACCAATATAGCTGAGACACATCTTTCTTGCATGCACAATGCAACACAGCTGGCATTGCAAAGATGATTTTCAAGGTGACAAATAAGAGGGCTGTCTGAAAAGTTCTCGCCCTCGACCATAGATGGCAACACTATCGGCAAGATCTTTTTTTTCTAAGTTGGTACATCTGTCATAAGCATCCATGTGAAAGTGCAAGTCATTCTATCAAGTAGTTTATACAGCTGTCTGAAGCAAAAGTGTTGCCTGTATCCCTTGAAGTGGATAAAATTGAGTATCATGCAGTTATAAAATTCTTTGTAAAAGAAGGTTTAACACTAGTGTACTCTTCTCCTCCGTTGTCGACAATTAAGAAATGGACTGCCGAGTTTAAACGTGGCTGTACCAGCCTTGAAGATGATCCACGTGAAGGACGTCCAAAAAGTGTAACAACACCAGAAATCATTGATCAAGTGCACAATATATATATATATTTTTTTAATGTTGAGCCCATACATGAGAGTTTGGCAGATCAACCTTTAGTACATTAGTATCGTGTATGGGTTGGGAAAGACGGTACTTGTTCACATTGGGTTTGAAAGACTATATTGTATTCTTTAGGGAACACATCAAGGGGAAGACCATTCCATAGTATATATAACAGTTGCAGGGATGAAGGAGGAGGAGAAGAAACTTGTTCTGTGAGTTTCAAGGTGCACTGTGTAGGGATGTTGAGCAGCAGTTGCACGTGTTCCTACAAGCTTAGAAATAAGTGGGAGAATTATTGATGCTATTTTGGATGAACATTTTCCATGGAAATATTTGTACAAACACATAGTGCAGAGACCGATCGTCTGTGCGAAAGTGTGTGTGTGGGGGGGGGAGAGTGAGTTGGTAAGAGATGAGTCATTAATAAGTCTGATTGCTCTCCTTTGTATTGAGTCGAGCATTTTGAGGGAGCTTTTTGAGGCCCCAATACTGCTCCCACATATGCCCCCCCCCTCCCATATGTGGGTGCAGCATTCAATGGTTGGGCGGATTTGTGATTTGTATAAGGTTAACAGCTGTTCAGGATTGAAGTAACATCTTGAGCAAAAGAGAAATACTAGTTTTTTAGAAGCTGAGGATGCAATGGTTGTTATATGTTAATGCCAGGAGAGGCTTGATGCCAGGGTAATTCCAAGAAGAGAAATCTCAGATTGTCTGGAAATTTGGGTGTTGTCAAAAATAATACTGGGAGAAAATGATTCTTTTTTTTATGAGAAATTAGATTTTATTTGCATTGAAATTGACTAGGTTATCTGAACCCCATTGGAGCTTGGAGATCTGAATTGAGGGCAGTGGTAGTTGCTGCTCTGTAGGTTGAGGTGAGTTGTGTGGAGTAAGGTTTTATCAAAAGAAAGGGAGGAGTGCAATGTGCTGTCATCTGCAAAACTGTGTATTGGGTTGGAGGTTAGCTGAAGTAAGTCATTGATATATAGTAGGAAAAGGGTTGTGAGAGGACAGAACCTTGAGGAACCCTGGCATTAGTTGAATGCTGAGAGGATAAGGAGCCATCCACTACAACATATGTGCATCCAGAGAGAAAGCTGGCAATCCAACTACAGAGGTCTTGAGATAGACCAAATGATAACAGCTTGCTTAGTAAGACCTTGTGCCAGACCCAGTCAAATGCCCTGGAGATATCAAGTCCAACAGCTTGAGATTTGCCAAACTTCTCCATAGCATTTGTACAGAGATGGGCAAAATATGTGAGTAGATCTCCTGTTGATCGGCAGTGATAGAATCCACACTGGCAGTCGTTTATTAGATGGGTAGCTTCGATGTAGTGTAGGAGTTGGGAATTGATGATTTTTTCCATTACTTTAGACAGGCCTGAGGTGAGCGAGATGGGGCGGTAATTGGATGACAGTGACTTGTCGCCCTTCTTGGGAATGGGTTGAATATAAGCCAATTTCCAGGCTGTGGAATAGATACCAGTGGAGTAAGACAGTATATATAAGCGACATAGGACAAGAGACAGTTCTGGTGTGCAAACTTTCAGGACAATTGGAGGAATGCCATCAGGACTGGGAGACTTTATTGTGTCTAATCTGGACAGCATTTTGCTGATATCTTTCTGGCAAAAGGATATAGTGGGCATTGTATGTTAGGAGACATTTGCCATTGTCAATTATGCGCACATTGGAAGAAAAGTGTGAGGCCAGGAGATTGGCCTTTTCTGTAGGTGATGATACAATGGAGCCATCTGGGTATGATAGAAGTGGGAATAGTGTCGGGCAGAAGTTACGACCAATTGCTTTGGTGAGGGACCAAAAGGCTCAGCTGCCATTTGGACAGGCTGCTAATTTCCTGCTTTCTGCTCTTTTGAACTCTGTTTTAGATGCATTAATTGTTTTTTTTGCATTTATTTTGGGCTTGGGTATAAGCTCTAAAGAAGGATGGGGGTTCTTGATTTGAGTCAGTAATGGTACATTGTACAGCCTTGGTGCATCTTTTGGAAAACCAGGGTTTAGTTAGGGAACGGCAGGTCATAGTACTGTGGGGAATGTATGATTCCATGCCAGTGAGGATTACTTTGGTTATGAGTTCGGTGCATGTGTTTGAGTAGAACGTTCAGAGATGCTGAAACATTTGCCATCACTAATGAACTAGTTGTGTGAGGTCATTAGTGATGGCAAATGTTTCAGCATCTCTGCCTGCAAGATCTGTACCACTGGAGGAGGAAAGTCAGTTGGTGTTGTGGACATTGAAATCTCCTAGGAGAATGATTTTGCTGTTGGGAAAGTGGGAATGGAGAAAGTCAATTTTTAGTGAGAGGAAATTGAAGAGCTCAGAGTGGTTGGTTGCATTAGGGGAGCGACAGACAGCATATGAATTTGACTGAGTTGGGTCAAAAGATATTTTGTAAAAGTTGGTTGGATGAAAAGATATTTTCATCCAAAGAAGGTCAAAGTTGGGCAATTCCAGGTTAGGTGCTCTCTGGCAATGTATGTTAGAACAGATGTATGCACAGATGCCACCCTTGGATCGAAAGGAGTTAAAGAGTGTGTAGTTTGGAAGGGTGAGGTGAATAGTGCTGGAGGGGGGGGGGGATTTGAGTTTCTGCAGGTTGTAGTGGACACTATTAAGGTTGGAATACAGTATGGTGTTGGATGACTGGTGAGTCAAAGTGCATGAAATTGCTGAGACATAAGCATTTCAAAAGAATGTGTAGGATATATTTTTCATGAAGAATTGCAAATGAAAAAGCTTTGTGCAAGATGGGTTCTGTGCGTGTTCACAGCAGATCAAAAACACACTCACATGAAAATCTCTGAACAGTGCTTGAAGCATTTTAACAAGAATAAAAACTGATTTTGTGCATCAATTTATTCCCATGGATGAGACTTGGATTCACCATTACACACCATAATCCAAACAGCAGTTAGAACAGTGGACAGAAGCCAGTTGTTCAGCACCAATGAAGCCAAAGTCAGTTCCATCAGCAGGAAAGGTCATGGCATCAGTGTTTTGGGATGCTAAAGGCATTTTGTTTATTAAATTTTGCAGAAGAAAAAATCATCTTTCATCAGGACAATGCACCTGCCTACAAAAGTGTTTTGGCAATGGGAAAATTAAGGGATCTGCACTATGAATTATTGGAACATCCACCCTATTTTCCAGATTTGGCTCCCTCTGACTTCTCTCTCTTCCCAAAACTAAAACTCTTCCTTGCTGGTCAGCATTTTTCTTCGAATCAAGAGGCGATTGCAGCTCTAGAGGGGTATTTTGCAGATCTTACTGAGAACCACTACAGGGAAGGGATAAGGGCGGTGGAGCATTGCTGGAATAAATGTATTAGTCTTAAGGGAGATTATGTTGAAAAATAAAAATATTTTTGAAATTATAAATTTGTTTTTCATTGTTGGGCCGAGAACGTTTCACCACCCTCATATGAAATAATGGACATTAAAGTGTTACCAGAAGAAGCACAAAAGAAGAATAAGAATAATAGTCTCTCTACTGTCAAGATATGACAGAAACAAATCACATGTTAAGGTTTAATGGAATTCATTCCATTAATCTTTAACATGCAACAATGCAATAAAATTTATAAAGCTAACTACCTATGCTTTTATACATTATGCAAAGATGAAAATATAATAATTACTACAACTGATAAGGATAGTGCTACTGTAGTCCTTAATACTAGAGAATAGAATTGCAAAATGAATGTGTTAGCTAAGAGACTACTAAATACAAATCTTTAGATTATGACTCCACTAATTACCAGAAAAAAATATTAAAAAAGAATTGTTAAAAATGTTACCTTGTAGCCTCTTGAATTAACTAAAAAACTGAAACTTTTTAGTATCCACCCCCCGTGCTACTGATATATGGATTACCTAAAATTCATAAAAAAACCCAATAACCCTCTCCACCAATAGCAGATGCTACCCTCTCCCCCATACACACACACACACACACACCTTTAAACTAGGCAAGACCACTATCGAAATCTTAACTCCCCTAAATGGCCTTACTTCATCTTATGTAAAAGATTCCACCAACTTCAAATCTTAAATTCACAAAGCAGTTTTAAACAGTACCAATATCGTAATTAGCTTTGTCATCTCTTCTTTATCACTATTAACACCCCTTTCTGATAACATGACTTAAAAAAGGCCCCTGTCCCCACAGACATTACTAATTTCTTCAATTCTGTCATCTATACAGGTTATTTCACTTGGAAGGATACCATATATAAACAGACAGAGGCAACAATGGGCTCATCCTTCCTGTTCTAGCCAATCTCAGTATGGAGAATTTTGAGAAACACTCTTGATACTGTCATTTTCAAACCTTCTATCCAGCTAAGATACATTGATGATGATGTGGCCTTCATTTGGTCACATGGCTCAGACACATTAGACTCCCCCCCCCTCCTCCAGAATCTGGTTCACTATAGAAAAATAAAAACAAGTCTCTTTTCCAAAAATTAAAGATACTAAGAAATTATATACTTGGTTTAATCCTTTATCCAAGTGTAAGCAAACAAGTTTGCACCTGAACTATTTTCAAGAGTGGGACAACTTATGGTAAAGGTGGTATGACTTCACATCACTTGCCTTAGTATTCCACAATGCAAATATCCTTGCAGATATGTATAATAATTTAATAAGCCGAAAGGCTATTTTACTGGCGAATATGTTAATAGAAAGAGGGATGGTAAATCCCTTTATGTTTTAATAGCCGGGTACGAAACTCGGTTCGAAATCCATTGAATCCATAGAGTTTCATGCCGAAAAAACTATCGGCAGGGCCAAGTGTAAATGATCACTTGGGTAGTACAACACGAGGGCAACTCCATGCAAAGGTGGAGCAAGCTCCCTCACTAACTTTAATATTCTCTCATAATGTAAAAGCCAGCTCCTAAGAGATGTATATATATTGTTTTACATTATGAGAAGAGGTCACCACCTAGACCGGTTTCAACCTTTTTTGAGGTCTCATCAGTGAGTAGGTAGACCTGGAATATCAAGGTTTTAAGTGAACATGAACTTACATATCTCTACTATCGAACTGCCGAAGTGGTGTATGCCTATATTTAATGTTAATTACTAATTTAATAAGCCGAAAGGCTATTTTACCAGCGAATATGTTAATAGAAAGGGGGATGGATTCGATGGATTTCGATCCAAGTTTCGTACCCGGCTATTAAAACATAAAGGGATTTACCATTCCCCTTTCTATTAACATATTCACCGGTAAAATAGCCTTTTGGCTTATTAAATTAGTAATTAACATTAAATATAGGAGTACACCACTTCGGCAATTCGATAGTAGAGATATGTAAGTTGATGTTCACTTAAAACCTTGATATTCCAGGTCTACCTACTCACTGATGAGACCTCAAAAAAGGTTGAAACTGGTCTGGGTAGTGACCTCCTCTCATAATGTAAAACAATATATATACATCTCTTAGGAGCTGGCTTTTACATTATGAGAGAATATTAAAGTTAGTGAGGAAGCTTGCTCCACATGCTCCACCTTTGCATGGAGTTGCCCTGGTGTTGTACTACCCTAGTGATCATTTACACTTGGGCCTGCTGATAGTTTTTTCAGCATGAAACTCTATGGATTCGATGGATTTCGATCTGAGTTTCGTACCCGGCTATTAAAACATAAAGGGATTTACCATCCCCCTTTCTATTAGATATGTATAATGCTATGCATTATGGGAAGGGTTACCACCAAGACCAGTTTCAACCTTTATTGAGGTCACATCATTGGGAGCCAGACCCAGAGATGAATACTAAGGTTGAAGTAATGCAGAAGTCATATTTTCATATACGAGTTCCAAAAGGTGTGGGTAGTGACCCTTCCCATAATACATAGCATTATACATGTCTGCAAGGATATGTGCTTTGCATTATGGGTTGCAAAAGGTGGTATGACTCCATGATGTGGAGTCATACCACCTTTACCACGAATTGCCCCAGTTCTGAAAATAGCTCAGGTGCAAACTAGTTTGCTAAGGATTAATCCAAGTATATAATTTCTTGGTATCTTTAATTTATAGTATAACCAAGTGGAAAAACTTTCAACAAGTCTCTTTTCTAGACACTTTAATGAGATGTTTTTGTAACAGTACTTTTTCTCAGTTTACAGAACATCTACCAACAATACAGTATCCTAAAAATCCTTGTTAAACAGAGCTACCAACCTCAGTTCCAACCAGACTTCCTTTTTTTTTTTAAATGTGGCTCCTACCTATAAAAAGCTTCTATAAACCTATAGTACATTTGCACTATGGATGGGTTTAAGGATTTTGTTTTCTATTTTTATTGATTTTCTATATTTTTTTGTATTTTTATTTATGTTTTACATAGTCCAGAAACCCTGCTCCAGAGATCAAACATGGAACTTTTTCAAGCTACTTCAGAACAATAATAAGTGGGATGGTGATCACACATTGGGTAATGAAATTCATCTCCCACTTAAAGATAATCACAAACATCCATGGCCATGACAGGATTCGAACCCACAGCCTGATGGCTGGAGAGCGGATATGCAAACTGCTTGGCCAGTCAGGACTGGAGATGAAATTGTGGTATTTTCCACTCAGCTAGTAAGGCCAGTTCATAGATGAACGTCCTTTATTTGTCATACTTTCCTATCCAATGTTTACGATGTAAAAAAACTTAATGTAATCCTTTTAAATTTCTGCATCTCATATCCATTTCAACATACTAGATATTACTATTCCCTATATGTGGGGCACCCCCGAAAAAATGATTACAACTTTAAAGAAATACAATCTTTGTACCGACGAGTCTCCATAGCTCACTCATTTTGGACAATGCCCTTTAGATGGAACAACTTGGGTTTGAATCTTGTCAGGGCTTTATAAGTGAAGGTGGCTTAGCCGGTCTCTTATGGAAGTGGTAGGGATTTTCTTCCTGGAAATGGGTTTTTCATTCTGCATAAAGGCAAACTGGCCAGGAGACCAAAGCAATTTATTTGCAAAATATACTATGTATGGGCGGCTAACAACCCTATCCAGGAATAACAGTTAGGAAATCCAGATGACTTCGATGGTCAGGTCGTGGATGCTTAAGTTCATGTCGAGGACCATGTAAGAAGAAGAATCTCTGTACTGCCTTCAAACTTTATTTGAAGCTAACTGCCCTTGTGGAATGAATTTGATGGATGAAAAAAACTTGTAACAAATCAAATGAGTTTGCAGAGATTTGGAGTTGGGTATCTGTGAAAGTTTTATTCAGTGAAAGGGAAAATCAAGGAAATGTAGGACTAATGAAGTGGGGGGGAGGAGAATGCAGGTGAGTGTGCATGCAGCCCTTTGAAAAGACAAGTGTGTGTTTATGTATGCAAGAATAGGAAAAATCAAAGAACGCAGTATGTAGTTTTTCTGCAGATATTAAATATGAATGAAATAATCAATGATTTATCAATGAATGTTACCCACTCTCCAACCAACAGGCTGTAGGTTCGAATTCCACCATGGGCATGGATGTTTGTGATTCTCTTTAGATGAAAATGAATTTCACCCAGTGTGAGACCATCGCCCCACTTATTGGAAGCCCAAAGTGACTTGAAAAGTTTCATGTTTGGCCTCTATACTATGTAATAAACAAATTAAAGGGAAAAAAAAAAAATATATATATATATATATAAAATTGATAAGAAAATAGAAAAATAAATCCTCAGTCCACCACCCACCGTACAAAAGTACTAAAGTACTATAGGTTTGCAAATAACCATTCATGGGTGGGAGCAACATAAATATAAAAAATTAAAATAAATAAATAAAAAAGTGACCAGTATGGTAAAGTCAACAAAATCAGATTATGACAGGAAATTTTCTGTCAAGCCACAGGAATTTACCAGAGAGTTCACTTGCTATGTTACAAGTAAAAAAGAAGAATGATTATAATGGTTACTTTACTGAATGCCATACAGAGCAGATGAACAGAAGAAATAGTTTTACTGAGTGTTCATTTTGTATCATCCACATGGAGATACAGTTGCAGATGTGTCAGGAACAGATGTGTCTGATGTGCCAGGAACCACCAACACAAGAATAGATATAAATGAACTGAGATACTTAGGATGGAATAGGATGGGATATCAGCTGGTGTTAAGAGAACATGCAAGAAAGCTGTTTGTGCCATTGGTCAAGCTGTTTAATTAAAAGTCTCAGTTCTGGAAAGATCCTAGGGAGTGAAAGAGGGCAAAGTTCCACTGCATAAAGGAGATCCCAAGACAGAGATAGCAAATTATGGGCAAATCAATATCTCAAGCGTGGTGCTAAGGGACTAGATGCCATGTTCTGCGATTTAGTGACCTAGATGGCAGAATAAGGCAATGGATGGACAGGAATATGGTACTGTGTGTGTGTGGGGGGGGGGGTCGTGAAGAGTAAGTCTTGCCTTATTAACCTGGCATTAGTAAGGTGGGGATGTCACAGATCCCTAGAGATATAGAAAGAAATAACTGTGACACCACTACCTTATTAATGCTGGGTTAATTGATTAGCTTATTTTATTATTAAGTGACAATTCAGTGGATAAAGACAAAAGGTTACAGAAATCGTGTCAAAGGCATTTGATATGATACCACATGGAAGTCTATGCAAATTAGAGTGAATGGGATATGAAGCTGGCAACATGAATAAGATGGTGGTGGTTTACAAACATAATCAAAGAAACTAGAAGGTAAGTGACCAATAGAGCATTACAGGAATCTGTACTGTGACCCTGCTATTTGATAACGAAAAATCTTGTTTTTTTGCTTATGATGCAAAACTAAGATGGGCAATAATTAATAAAGGTAATGTAGATATCCTGCAGAATAATTAAATATACTGACAGCATGTATAAACAAAGACTAATGGTTGCCAGTTAAATGTTGCAAAGCATAACATTATGTAACATTACCAGTAGCTATTACACTGGAGTACAGAGAGAATTGAAGTTTTCAGAGGGAATACTACATAAGTGAGCAAAATAGTTCATTGAATCACCTGAATGTGGAAGAACACTGAAGTAGGAGGAGGTAATTTATCATCTTTCTTTATAACACTTTGAAATGGCCACATTTGGATGACTATTGTGTGCAGATTTGATCATCTGAGTTTCTTGGGGATGGGAAGTGATTGAGAGGATTCAGTGATGAGTGACATAGATGGTGACAGGTCTGTGGAATGAAAACATTCTGCATTTTTAACCAACAAGCCTTCAAACTGAAGATTTGGGAGCTAAAAAATTTGGATGATAGTCAAAAAGAGGGGATATGATAGAAACATATAATTTAATAAACAGGCTTTCTATGGCAGTTGCAGAAATTTTACAATACATTAGTTAATGAGAAGGAAGAGAACAAGTGGTCATCCCTGGTAGGTGAGTAAGAATGTGGTCTGCAAGGATGTTAGGAACAGATTTTTTGCTTCAGTGTGGAATAAGTTGCCAAAGGTGAGTGCTCTGTCAGTAAATGAGTTCAAGCAGTGGTATGATAGGTACAGTATGAATAATAGTATGTATGAGCCTCCCACAATGTCTTGGGACTCCACAGAGATGCACATACGATAACAATAATAATAATAAAAAACAGTCTAGCAGTCTAGCTTTGATATGACCACTTCTGAACAGATTTAATTGCTTGAGTTTCTTGGCAATGAGGAAGTGATGTCAAGAATCCAGAGGAAACTAACCAAAATGATTAGATGCATGTGGTGTAGTCCTATGAGGATAGATTAAAGGTTTATAAATTAAAAGTCTGGGAGCTAAAGATATCTAATTTTTGTGTGGGAAGATGATGATAGAATATTTGTGTTAGTTTTTGGCAGATAGCAAAGAACACAGAATGAGGAATTTTACATATCTGTGTTGTCTGTTTAATTGGGAAAGGAAGATGTCTAAAGTTCCAAATCCATGAGATCAAATTAACATTAACATATCAACACTACTAAAATATCATCATATCAAAGTGAAAATCTTAGAGGGAGCAAAATCTAGAGCATGTTTTGATAACAACAAACAAAGTTAGTTAACAACAAAGGAAAACAGTGAACCGTCCCAGTGGTTTCTTCTTGACCATTCAATGGTAATCCCAGTCTGGCCTAAATCCAGCTTGTTTTTCACCAAATTTTCCCTTCTTCAACAATTTTTTAGCCTTTACTCAAGACATGAATGCATAACCTAACTGGAAAACTCATCATCTGAATACACATCCTCAAGGGCTTACAGGATATTATAGTTTTCTTCTGCAAACCGGGTCTTTTCTCACAAATTTTTTCATCTAGTCTGGTTAAAAGATCAGAATAAGATTCCCCGGTTATTGTTTTACTCTTTTTCAAGATAATTAATAAACAAAATGCCTTTAGCATCCCAAAACATCGATGCCATGACCTTTCCTGCTGATGGAACCGAACTTTGGCTTCATTGGTGCTGAACAACTGACTTCTGTCCACTGTTCTAACTGCTGTTTGGATTATGGCGTGTAATGGTGAATCCAAGTCTTATCCATAGTAATAAATCGATGCACAAAATCAGTTTTTATTCTTGTTAAAATGCTTCAAACACTGTTCAGAGATTTTCATGTGAGTGTGTTTTTGATCTGCTGTGAGTAAGCACGGCACCCATCCTGCGCAAAGCTTTTTCATTTGCAATTCTTCATGCAAAATATATCCTACACATTCTTTTGATATGCCTATAGTAACATCAATTTCATGCACTTTGACTCGTCAGTCATCCAATACCATATCATGAACTTGATCAATGATTTCTGGTGTTGTTACACTTTTTGGACATCCTTCATGTGGATCATCTTCAAGGCTGGTATGGCCACGTTTAAACTCGGCAACCCATTTCTTAATTGTTAAAAACGAAGGAGAAGAGTGCCCATAAACTTTTATGAACTTCCAATGAATTTATTTTTTTGTTAAACCTTCTTTTACAAAGAATTTTATAACTGCACAATACTCAATTTTATCCTTTTTGCTTCAGATATACAGCTATCTGAAGCAAAAGCGTTGTCTGTATCCTTTTCAAGGGATACAGACAACACTTTTATTTCAGACATGTCTGAAAGGAAGTGTACTTTATGTTACAGGATAATGAGGCAAATGTTGTGAAGTCAACAGCCTCTATATCCAAGTAGCCTAGTCATGAAGATACTTTATGTGCAAACTTTGTTTGCTTACTCTTGGGTAAAGGATTAAACAAAAATATAATTTCTTGGCAAGTAGAATTTACTTTGTATCAACTGAAAATGAGTTGGAAAATTCATATCTAAAAGAGTTAGTATCTGAAGCACAGCCACTTATTGATCTTGCAAAGGTAAGTATGAAACCAAATATATTGTTTATAATCAGAGATGTTTAATGTGGGTGAACGGTACATTATACTTGCAAACAAACATAAACTTGTTATTTGCTTAAAAAAATACTAAAAAAAATGAAGTACTGAATATGCACTCATCAAATTGTAAATATAACTTTTCATGTATTCAGGATTATTTTAGTCAAAATAAAAAATTAAACTCCATGATTAAAGTTTAATTCAAACTATTAGTGTTGTCATTTCAGGTTTTGATTTAGATTACGGTATTGACAATTGTTAAACATAATTCAAATCATGAGCCTGCGTCAGCTATTCTTGAATGAAATCATTAAAATTAATTATAGAAATAAACATTAAGCAAATGATAAAAAGGAAACTTTAATTATGCATTAAAGAAACTTTCACATTAAACTTTGTGGACATTGTTGGTTTTTTTTTTTTTTTTTTTTTTTTTTTTTTTTTTTTTTTGTATATAAGGATATATCTGTTTTAATTCTCATGCTCCCCCCCCCCCAACTCCATATTCTCTTAACATTCTCCAAACTATAGCCTTTTTACACAAATTATGGATTCTACAACAGTGTTATAAATAATTATTTTAATTTCCCAATGTTTTGAACTGCATATTAAGGTCATCATCTGGAGTGTATATATATACAGAGACAAGCCAAATTGCATTTCACATAGTATGCTGAAGAGACAATGGTTTGATCAATGGTTATTCTACTGGCCTGACCTCTAGTGAAATTAAAATAAAATTACAATAAATAAATGAAACAAAATAAAATAACCACATCAAAGCTATATTCTATTTAAGAAACCTTCTTTCATATAGATAGTTTGTAACAGTGAAAATAGTGTTCTGGTTTGGCGTGACAATTGTTATATTGGATTTGGGATCCTGGATTGCCTATGGTGTTTATTTTATTTATCACTTTAATGTATGGAATGTGATATGTAAAGTGAATAAATAAAATAAACACCATAGGTGGTCCAGGATCCTGGATCTAATGTGGCGGTTGTCGTGTTGAATTGGAATGTTGTTTTCATTGTTACAAGCTATCTATATGAAAGAAGGTTTCTTAAATACAATATAGAATGTATGGAATAATGTCTGTGCGGTTAGCCTAGTGGCTATGCGCTTCGCAACCATATGCCTGGGGAAGGAGTGTCCTAGGTTCGATTCCCGTCGGTGACGTGAGGAGCCGAAGGCTCTTCCTCAGCCATAGCCAAGTTAGCCAGTCTTGGGCGTGGACAGCAGGGTTTTTTCCCCAGTTTATTCTGGGGTTTTTCATCCCGCAAAGCAGGCAAACTGGCCTTGAGAACTTAACACTACAGGCCATAGGATACACCGGGGCATAAGGCTGACCACCTTATCCTGTAAAACGGAGTGAGGTCCGATGATCAATGGATCCTCGACACCGCAAGGTAAAAGAGGGTATAAGGAAGGAAGATGAGATCAAGTGAAAAAACTTTCTATAGAATTACATATCTGAAGTATCTAAGCAACAAATTGTCAAAAGTTAATAAAATACATTAAACTGCTAGTACACATAATTTTTTAGAAAAATACCAGTACTCATTAGAATTCTTCGAATAACACAACTTGTAGACATCAATGAAAGTTCTTGCAAAAATGAAATACTGAAAATCAAAAAATCCTGTTCTGAACAACTGCAAATCACAGTGTATATAAAGAGTTATAAGAGCTTGCAGTTGAGGTCTCTATTCATTTGGTGCCCTTCAAGTGTAGTAATGTCCATTGTTAAATTATTTCAGTTCAAGAGGGATCAATGAATTTCTTTTTGTTCATCTGTTTGTTATTTCATTATGCTCCCAATATTTAAAATGATAATAACTTTTTTCTATATTTTTTTCCCATACAACTGGACAATTTTTATTTTTATACTAAATATGTGAGAGATCACAAGACATGTAACACAACAATGTCATGTGTGGGAAACTGGTTAAAGAGAAAGAAGGAACCTTTTAAAAAGTTGTATTCATTGGAAAAAAAACAGTATGGAGAAGGGTGTTTCAAAGAATCTAGACAGAATGAAGGAAGATGATAAAGTTGGTTCAATATGTTTGGAGTTGAACTACATATGGTTGACCAGCAGCTATTTGTGTTCTTGCATCATCAGAGGAAGGAGGAACAGTAGTATTAGCCAGTTTGGTGGAGCAATGCCCATGAAAGTCCCTATAAAAAAAGGCATAATGAGGAAACAAATGCCTACAAGAAAATAACAGTAGGGAAGTGTTAAAGAAGGAGCACGTTTTAGGCAGAATTCCCTCTTCTGTATATCTGTATATAGAAGAAATCTCGAAATCAAGAAATCTTGGGGAGGTTTTCAGTGTGCTATTCCCAACATGAGAACAATATTGTAAGGTTGGTCTGATTTAGACTTATAAAATGTTAAGAGTTGAGCAGGAGAGAACTAATGTTTTGAATGAAAAATAATATCTAGTATTTTAGAGGCAGATGAGGCTATTCGTGTAATATCTTTATACCAGGTTGAGCTGGATGTGAAAGTCATCCCAAGAAGGGGAAAAACTGATCTTGAAAGTATATCAAAACTTTAACAAAAGTAAGAGGGAGTGAAATAAGATCTTTCTTCTGGATAATAAGAGATAGAGCTGCGTTTTAATAGCAATGAAATTCGTAGTGATCTTCATCCCACTTGAGAATGGTAAGTAGGTCAGTGTTTAAAACTGTGGTTATGAAAGATATCGAAGCCCAAATCGTTTGAATGGAGAATACTGTAATCAGCAAAACTATGATTATTTGAAATTAGAGAGAGGGTCATTGATGTATAGGAAGAAGAGCATGGGTAACAGTAGAGAATTCTGGGGTTCTCCACAACTGATAAATAAATACGATCACAGGAAGCTGATAATCCAAAAAGCAGGAGGGAGGACAATGGCAGTTTGTTGAGGAGGCCATGACGACAGACACAATCAATTGCCTTGGAAATATCAAGATCAACCACATAAGTTTCCCCAAATCTTTCCATAACCTGGGTCCAAAGGTGGGTAAAATCAGTGAGGAGGTCTGCTGTAGAATATCAACAGCATAATTCATATTGGTGAATAGTAATTAATTGATGGGTCTTTAGAAAGTAGTGAAGAATCTGGCTGTTGCTGACCTTCTCCATCACTTTCAAGAGTACTGAGATTAGGGCAATGATAGTCTCGTGGATGATTTTTATCTACCTTTTTTAGGCAGAGACTGTTGAATGCATGCCAGATGAGAATGACAGCTTATAGAAGTGATACAAGAGGGATGTTAATTTAGGAGTACTAAGTTTTTAGCACAACTGGAGGGTTACTACGTGGACCAGGAGGCTTATTATTATCAAGATTAACGAGGATTTTTCTAATGTCTTTCTAGCGAAATATCAAAGGAGCCAAGTGGTAAACAGTTTGTGGCACTACAGGAGGTAATTTGCTTTGGTCATCTATACAAGAGTTGGTAGGAAAAACTGATGCCAAAAAGTTGGCATTACCTTTGGGCAATGTCACTACGGTAACATCAAGTTGTGTGAGAGAGACGGAAAGAGGGAAGGATAGAAGTTATACCCAACAGTTCTTAGTGGGGAACCAGAATGCTCAACTGCCAACTGAGAAGGAGACATGCTTATTGCATTTGGCACTTAATGAAGTCTGTTTTGGATTTGATGATAAAGGCTGGCACCTGATAATAATTCAGGTGCCGGCCTGATTGGCTGAGTGGATAGCATATCCGCTTTCCAGCCAAAAGGCTGCGGGTTCGAATCCCGTAGTGGGCATGGATGTTTGTGATTGTCTGTGGAAATACCAGTGGTGGTCGGTGTTAGATGGCGCTGGTGCAGTCAGTTGGTGATTGAATGATGGAGATGGAGTTGTAGAGCAGGTGCCCTCCCTCGATGAGTCCTCGGACTCCCTGGAGGCATCAAATAATAATAATAATAATAATTTTCTTACACTGGAGTTTTTGACTTGAGCCAATCAATATGTGCAATATTTTTTATCACTGAAACTTTGGCAGGAATGTCTGATTTGACAAAATCAGACATTCCTGCCAAAGACATCATGCAAGACATATACTAACTATCAATAACTGTCCAGACACTTTAGTAATTTATAACTGATACTTTGGCTTTGATCACCTACTGCATCCTTTCAGGGAGGCTTTCCACCAATGTGCAGCAGACATCAGGTGAAATTTGTCTCCATTCTTCTATCAAAGCAGCATTGAGTTCAGCAACAGTTCAAGGATGTGCTGCTCTAGACTTCAATCGCAGCCCCAATTTGTTCCAAAGGTGTTCAATGGGATTGAGGTCAGGACTCTGCACAGGCCAGTGCAGTCATTTAACACCCATCTCTTCATACATTCATAACAGCTGCAGCTTTGTGGCATGGGGCATTGTCGTCTTGATAATAACATGGATCCGTTCCATAAAAACTCTACAGTGAAGGCAGTACCTGATTATCTAGAATATCAAGGTGCTGCCTTCATGGAACCATGGACAACGACCAGTGGTCTCATTCCAAACTGGCTGAATGCACCGCCCCCTTCCGCACACACACACCCATTACTTCTCCACCACCAAACTTTGCTGTGGGTACAACACACTGTGGTGACAAGCAGTCACCAGGCTGCCTCCACCCACGCCCTTCCATCAGACTGGAAACAGGCAAACCTTGATTCATCATTCCAGAGTACCGTTTTCCACTGGTCAATTGTCCAGTTCACATGCTCTTTGCACTAGGCCACACGAGCTGCCTTGTTTGCTGTGATGTTTGGCTTGTGTGCTGCTACTCTTCCATGGAAACCCAGTAAATGGAGTTCTTTATGTGCAATATTAGTGCTCACCATGGTGTTACCGATTGTAGCCAGTTTTTGCATGCCACATGTTTTAACACCCTCCTGTCCTTGTCAGTCACTTTTGGTGGCCGCCCTGGGCATTTTCCTGCACTAGTGACGCCAGAATGTCTCCATTTGTTGATCACATCAACAACCGTTGATTTTGGATGCTCTAGATGAACAGCAATATGTATGGACATGCCACCAATGTGACAGCCCACAGTGACACCTCTCTTGAAGTAACTGAGTTCATGTCATGTTGCCATACCACCTATATTCAACTGCTACAATGAAATACTGCTTTCTACTATCTGTATACCAGATTTTATGTTATTAACAAACCTGGAATGTTCTTCCATCTTTTTTTTAAACATATGCGATGACACTAGTATTTGTTTAGTTATCTTTAATGGTAAATTTAGTGCAGGCAAGTTACTGAACAAGGGTGTGCAGCTGAGGTAAAGGACTTGTGGCACGTAACTCCTGCACAGGGAGCACCCAGACTTCAATTCTGTGGCTTTGACAGTGACACCTGTATGTTGCTATATTTAAGAATAAATGAACATATAAACACAGCAAAGAAAATTATGTCTGCATTATATTTGTACAATAAATGCAAATAGTAGAGTACACAATTATTGTATCATCCTGAAATTAATATTACATAAAATATATTTTAAAAAGTTTAACATTTTAAGAGTTTTCATAATGAGTTTTGAAAACAAACATAAATTACAAATATTTTATTATTATTAACATCTGACCTCCACGGAGTCAGAGACTAATCGTGGGAGGTACACACTATTGCACAAAATGTCATCCAATCGTGATTTAAGCTGATTCAGTGTGTCTACATTCACAACAAAATCCACTCACCAAACATTCTCCATGCAAAGAACCTGCTCCTTACTCCTTTACTCACTCCTTACTCCTCTACTACCACCCCCTCTCCCATTCTATGAAAAATCTCTTTGATGTCAACCTGATAATAACCCCTGCCTAGCTTATCATGACTCAATCATATCCCCCCTTTTCCTTCTATTCACGAGGCTTTGCAACTTCACTCTCTCAATCTGTCCTCATACTCCACTTTCAAAAGACCACTAACTACCTTTGTGAATCTTCTCTGTATCCTTTCTAACATATCCTTGTTACCATGAAATCCCGGCGACAAAATTTGTGCACAATAATCCATATGAGGCCTGATCAAGGCTTTATACAATGGCATCGTAACCTCTCTGTTTCTGCATGTCAGGGTGCTCTGCATCATTGCCATTATTATCATTATTATTATTATTAAGGACGACTCCAAGGAGTCCTTAGACTCACCGAGAGAGGCCATAAAAATCATGTCCATCACAACTATTCGACATTCACACAGTATCTATCATATTGCCTTGAACTCACTCACTGTCATAGCACCCACAACAGACTCTGGCAGCTTATTCCACTCATTTACCACTCTAAAATTAAAAAACTAGCTCTAACACCCTTACTAACCACACTCTTGCTCAGCTTCCATGGATGTCCACTAGTCCTCCCACCACCAGTCCTGTTCTCAAAAATATCCTCTGAATTAATCCTATAGAAACCCTTCAGCAATTTGAATGTCTCAATTATATCTCTCCTTTTCTGCCTATCAACCAATTTTTCCAACCCATCTTCAACCTGTTCTCATAAGGTTCATTCCATAGACCTACTATCATCTTGGTCACTCATCTCTGGATCCTCTCAACCTCCTCCCCATCAAGAAGAAACCTAGCTGACCAAATCTGGGCATGGTAGTCGAGATGGGGTCATATCAAGGCTCGATACAGAGGAACAATAACTTGCTTGTCTCTGCTCATCAAAGTGTTCTTCAGCATCCAAGTGATTTGATGAACTGATTTAGCCACTTTTGCAATGTGCCCCCTAAACTTCAACTCCCTATCCACCAACACTCCCAAGTCCCTGGCCTCATCAATCTCCTGGAGTACAGTTCCACCAATGTGATATACTGCTGCTAATCTTTTCACCCTAAAATGCATAACCTTACATTTTGCCACATTAAATTGACATCCATTCTCCTTAGCTCAGACCTCCAATCTATCCAAATCATCCTGCACAATTTTGACATCTTCTGCATTCACTATTCCCCTACCCAACTTTGCATCATCAGCAAACAAATGAACCATTCCTCTCAGATCCTTCCCTATATCGTTTATGAACAAATTAAACAGCAGTGGTCCAAGAACAGAACCCTGCGGCACATCACTAGTCACGGGCCGTCTTTTGGACTCTACTCCTGAATAAACCACTCTCTGATATTTCTCCATCAACCACCCTCCTATCCATCCCCATATGTTACAGTTTATGGATTAGAATTCCATGTGGTATCCTGTCAAAGGCCTTAGCCAGGTCCAGCAGCAGCACTGTAAACCCATTACCCTTATCCAGTTCAGCCGTCTCTGTGTTATAAAACCTGAGCAAGTTACTGAGGCATGATCTACTCTTCACAAAACCATGCTGTCCCCATACAGTATTTCATTTTCATCAATCCATTCCTGTATTTTCCCTTGACTACTTTCTCCAAGACCTTGACAATGACTCCTGATATGCTGATCGGTCGGTAATTTGCAACAGTAGTCTTGGATCCTCCTTTATGCAGTGGAACTATTTTCCCCTCTTTCCACCCCTTCGGGACTAAACCAGACCAGAGACTCAGATTAAACAATATGGTCAAGGGCACTGACAATTCTTTAGCCGCTTCATGTAAGACCTGTGCTAGTATACCATCCAATTCCACAGATGTATTCATATTAAGGTTCTGTAATAGACTATTCATCTCCATTCACCACAATTCCCGTATAAACTAATGGTTCCTTCATTCCTTCAATGTCACCACCTGGATGATATACTCTTGCAAAGAGCTCACTCAGTAATTCCACTATATCGACTGATTCAGTGACCTGCCTACCATTAGCATTCCTTAAAATCATTCTGCCATGTACTGTTTTTCTTTTACTTGCAGCATATTGAAAGAACTGTTTGGGATTCTCTTTAGCTTCCATGGCTAATTTCCTTTCATAATCCACTTTTGCTTTTCTTACCACACTTGTTACCCTTCTGGCCTGTGCTTTATACCATTCGTGTGCCTGCAGGTCACCTTTCTCCTTAAATTCCCTCCACAGTTGTTTCTTTTTTGCAACTCAAGCTTAATGGTGTTATTCATCCATTTAATTCCTACTTGATTTACTATTCGGACTCTAGGTATAAAGTCAGCCATAACCTCCTGCAAAATCTCCTTGACACTTTCCATGCACTATCAACATCCAGCCCTTGCAGTTTTACATGCCATGGCACTGAACCAAGCAATCTCCTAAGCTTGTCATACTTGCCAGCATGATAATTCCACATATACCCTGTCTTAATCGAAAATTTCACACAATTAGCCACCTCCTAGGTCAAGACCTTATGATCACTCTCATCAGTAGGTGGCAACATGGTCATATTCATTACAGTCAAATTCTCAGATGCTATTACTAGGTCAAGCGCTCTCGAACCCCTAGTATTTTCCATTACATGCTGTCTCAGATAGTTATCCCTTAATAACTGAATAAAATCCAGTTCCTTCCTCACGTGTCCTCTCCTCCTTCCAATCAATGTTACCATAGTTGAAATCCCCATAATAATTACCCTCCTTCCACTCATTTCATCAATTTGTTTATGCATACTATCTCCACCATCTATTCCATCACCTGGTCTATAGCAGCACCCAACTGTATATTTTGTTCTGCTAGTCTCAATCTCACACCAAATAGCCTCAAATGAGCTATTTTCACTATCCTGCAATACAACTTCTATTCTCTTTGGCTGCAGTTCATCAGCTATCATCAATAACACTCCTCCCCCCATTTTATTCTCTCTGTCCCTCCTGAACACACTATACCATACACATTCTATCCCACTAACTATATCATCTTCTGTCAGCCATGTTTCACTAATGCCAATAACCTGTGGCCAGGAAGAGCCCACCAAGGTCAAAGATTCTTCCTTCTTGTTCCTAATACTCCTGGCATTAGTATACATGAAATGCAGAGGTCCATTTGTCCCACCCCAATCTTGATGCGTTATACTAACTTCCCATTCTGATTTCTTGTCCATCGTACTGGCTCGGGCACATTATATACATTCTTACGCTCAACTGCCTCACTGATGTCTGCATATCCACTTTCCTCCCCCCCTCCTTAATAGTTCTAGTTTCCCTGATTTTGCACATCCACTTTCACTTCATTCAGCAACACTTTTTCCAGTCTTCGCACACCAAATCCATTCAAAAGCAAGCCATCCATCTTGTACAAATCCTTTCACCCATCAAACTCACTCTACACGTCCACAAACTCCACACCACACCATCTGCATAACCTGCACATAAAGTCATTTGTGATTATGGCCCTCCTTCTAAACTCTTCTCTGTCATACCGTGGCAACAGACTCACTATCCTAACTCTGTCACTCTTTTCTTTCGCTACCTCTAATAATTCCTTCAAGTCTTTTCTCATATCAAATTTATCTCCTTTCAAAATCATTCGTTCCCACCACGACTATCATTTCTTTCACCCTCTGCTTTTGCGCTCTAATACTCTCACTTACATCCTTAATTTTTGCACCCAGTAAGTATGATTTAGTCAAACTCTCATCTATCACACCTCGTACTAACGAGTCAGCGTACAACTCTCTTTCCTTCATTTCTGAAACACTCCCAATCATACGCTTATTTTTCCTTTCATACACTTGCTTATTTCCGTTAGCCGAGGTGCTCAGGAAAGAGTTTTGCAGTCACTCCAACTGCCTTCGCCCTATGTATTACTCTGTGTAACCGTGAGATCTCACTCAGTACAACTAATTCCTCATTTTTTTCCTCATTCAAACCATTTTCTCTCTCTGTATAACTACTTTCACTCTCTCTTTCATCACCGCTCTCATTGCTATCTTGTACAACATCGCAATTTCCTATCACACCACTATTTTCTCTCACATTCTTGCTTCCTTCTACAACAACAATCTCACAACCTGACACACACTTCAATTCCTCACTTTCCTTACACTTTCGGCACATTATCCGATGTCATGTCTTCACAACTTTTGCAATGTGGCCCTTGAATTTCAAGTCCTTGTCCACCATCACTCCTAGATCTCTCGTCTCCTCTACTTCCTTTAAGTTTCCCTAAAGTGTATACTTTGCGTGCCATTGTTGCTTACCAAATCTCAAACCTTACACTTTGCAACAATGAACTGACAGTTCCACTTATTTGCCCATTCATGGAATTTATTCAAGTTCTCTTGTAAGACCATAGCATATCTGCTTGACTCTGCATTGCTCCCGCCCCCCCCCCCAGTTTTGCATCATCTGCAAACAGCTGCATATTACTAGTTTAAACCATCTCAAATATCATTAACAAACAAATTGAATAACAATGGTCCCAAAAGTGACTGCTGCAGTACACCACTAGTGACCTTCCATATACAACTTTCTGATACCTATCTGACAGCCAGTCACTGATCCAATTCAGAAGTCTGTTACCCAGTCCCATCTGCTTCAATTTATTTAACAGCTTGCAGTGTGGCAGTCTATCAAAAGCTTTTGTAAAATTCAAGTACACCACTGTATATGCATCTCCCCTGTCTAAGGTATTTGTCACCTTGTTATAGTAATTAAGTTAGTGAAACATGATCTCCCCTTAACAAACTCGTGCTGATAACTACAGAGAATACTGTTGTTATCAACCCATTTCTGTATCCTACCTCTCACCAATCTCTCCAGTACCTTTACCATGACTCCAGATATACAGACTGGCCTATAATTTAAAGCTACAGCCTTATCACTACTTTTATGTAGTGAAACAATTTTACCCTCCTTCCATTCCCTTGGAACCTGTGCTGTTGCAAGACTTTTATTAAAAGCTCTTTGCCTTTTAAAATCTGTAAAACTACTGTCCAAAAACATTTTAAATGTAATAATCACTTCCTGCAAAATTGCAGTACTGAGTGATTAACTTCCCTAACAGTGAAGTGGTCTGTTCTATAACAGTGAAGTTATGGAACAGACCATAATTTATTTTGGTCTGTTCCATAATTTATTTTGCTGTGCATTGAATTTATTTTGTTTGTTCAAAAGAGATATAAAAATTAATTGCACATGTGAAAATAAAATAAATTATTTTTATTTTAGAACATGACATGAAATCAATCTTAGCAGTAAATTTATTTATTGTTAGAAATATCTGCAGTCTTTTATTCCTCCAATCAGTGCAATGGAACAAGTTATTTTATTCAGGTTCCTTCATTTTACTGAAGATGGTACAGAAATTATTTTCTGTGTTGAAAATAATTATGTTAAATATTTATGAAAAACATCATGAGCAATAATGAAATAAATTCAATTTGAACAATTTCTTTTTCTTTGCTTGCAAAATTCCAAATAATGGCTATATATTTCTCATCATGCTTAAAGTTTTATATGAGGTGTTTTGCTTTTTTTAAACAAACGATTAAATTGCATTACTCGAGACTTTTTTTTTTCAAATATCACAACAATAAGAAAACTAATGGAAGAAAATCTGGAAGACGAGCAAGCGGGATTCAGATGACACAGAAATACTGTGCACCAAAAATTGATGTTAAGATTACTTGTGAAGAAAGCTCTATATAATAAAAAAACATTCATGCTTCCTTTATTGACTTTGAGAAAGCATTCCATAATCCAGATTAGAGAGAGTGGTATAGGCTGCATTCAAATTGTATTCGAACAAGAATTTGATATGTCTAATGCCGAGGCTGATGTGAAACTAGTTCCAAACAACAAGGGACATGAGACAAGGAGACCCCATATTTTCAAGCATCTTTATTATGCTTTTGAGAAAAAACATGATAAATATGCTTGGTCTGTTCCATAAGTTACTCAAATCTTACAGAGTGGACAGGAACCTGATATGTCTAACGCAGAATATACACGATACCCACAAAAATAAATAATTATAATTTGCAGATGACACAGTCATTATTGAAGAAGATGAAGAGAACTAGAAAGAACAGTACTGAAGTTAAGTGAAGAAGGAAAGCGATATGGGTTGATAATGAACACTGAAAAAACTAAGCCAATGATATTCAGAAAAAAGAGGATGAAAAAGCAAATATGGGCAGACATGAGCTGAAAGAGGTTAGGAACTTCATGCACCTAGAGTGCAACATGACATGTGTCACACAATAAAAAAAGAGATAAGATCTCAGATAACAAAACTGAAAGTAAAGCTATAGGAAATGGACAGGATATGGATAAGTAACACAGTGAGCCTTCCCAAAAACTGAGACAACAAAGATTCTATGAACTGGATGTAAAAGATAACAAATGAAGAACTGTGAAGAAAAGTAAACTGCAATGAATCTAACACAAAAAATAATTTAAAGGAAACTAAAGCTCTTTGGACATAATTACAGGATGAATAACAGTAAAAAGATCAAAACCTTGATGTTTGGATGTTTGGTAGAATGGATGGTATAAACAGAAGAAGTGGGCAAGGCAAGAATGGATAGATGATGTGAAGGAGTGGTGTGGAGAGAGAGAGAGAGAGAGGTTGTAGGATTTGAGTCACCTGGCAATGGACAAAGAGAAATGGCAAAGAATGGTGAAAAGCATCAGACACCAACAGGCACTGGACCAATGGGCACTAATGATAATGAATATTTCACAAGAACCTCAGACATTTCCTTTTAGCTTAAAAATGCAACAGATGAATTTTTTCTGGGATGCTTATTTCAATAATAGTATTCAATGCTTAACTGCTGCAAATATGATGAAAATGTCTGAAACATCCTATGCACATTAATTCAAAATTTATGTTCCTTCAAAGTATTCCAATTACATCTACTCCCCATCTGCACCAAGAACTGAATTATAGATTACTACTTTTCTGTTTAATCTCCTACTGTTTTCACAAGGAGTATTTTATGTTTCAGTATCCAAAATTTAATATTTGACCATTTCAAGAAAAAAACATAAAAGGATGGTAATGCTAGGTCTGATGATGTAAGTGCTTCTAAAACTGGGCCATTTCTTTGTATTTTATTCTCCCTTCTTTTCCTTCCATGCCTAACATTGGTTATTTAGAGAACAGCAAACAGTTTAATTTATTCTAATTTTTATAAATAGATGTTCTGTTATATTTTCCCTATTTAAAAAATTCTCCACCATCATCATCATCAAATTCCTGACATATACCCTCAAGGGGTGTACAGGATATGATAGTACTAAATGAAAAATTTACCTCATTACTAACTTCCTATCTACAATTTTCCTCCAAATCAGCCTGTTACTTGTCAAGACTCCAATATTATCATTATCAGATCTTATATTTATATCGTCTAAGGCACATTGCACCGTATCAATCCACCTATATCTTGGTCTTCCTCTGGGTCGTTTTCCTGCCAACCTGGCAGAGAACACTTGTTTTGCTAATCTTTCTTCGCCCATTCTGTTTAAGTGACCATACCACCTGAGATTAGCTCTGCTAATGCATTCCTGGATGCCGACAATGTCAAGTTCTTTCCTAATATCCTCGTTTTTAATATGATATTGCCATTGATGCCATCTGTTCACGCCTCTAATCTTTCTCAGGGCTCTCATATCAGCGGTCTCTAGTCTTTGGTCACATGTTTTACTTCTGACCCAGCTCTCAGATCCATAAGTTAAAACTGGTTTGAACACTGTCTTGTATACAGCTAATTTAGTGTTCTGACTAATTTCTCTCTTATTTAATAAAAAATTCTTTATGGTATAAAAATGTTAGTTTTGGGGTAACTTTTTTTTCATCTTAAAAATAGTCTAAATGCTATTGCTGATGGTTTCCATTTCTGTAATAAGTTATATCTCAATAATACTAGTTCACTTTGGGAACATGTATCAAAACTGGTAGTAAATGTATTTTATTTTTTTTTCTACATATGCATTATTCTCTTCTTCGTACTGAGAAAATATTGCATAATACACAGTATTTTTTTTCTTCGTGGGATGAGATATTTTCAGGACCAATTTTATGAACAATGTTCTGTCATTTTTTCCCTCCCAAAAACAAAATGCACAAGATTATTTTCTTCCTATTCATACTAGCTGTATAACCATGACATTATTAAGACTGCTTTAGCTGCATGTTAGGCAGACCACTTAATCAATGCATAATTTGTTTCATAACTTTATTTTAATTTGTAATGAATGATTCCAGGAAAATGGGAGGGGGGGAGAACTTTAAAGCAGTGCATATAACATTACAAATTATTCATCATCATCAGCTACTGATAATCCACTGCTAGATGAAGGCCATTGCAAGATTACTTCAAAACTGTCTGTCCTTAGCTCTCCTTTCCCATGTCACTCCTGCAAATCTGATGATATCATCAATCCACAGTGGTTTAAGTTGGAGTCGTGGTTGTTTTTCCTCTCTTGGAATCCAATCCAGTACTTCTTTTGTCCATTGTTGCTCTTGTCTTCGAGCAATATGCCCAGCCCATTGCCACTTCAGATGTTTCACTCTTCCTATGATGTCAGAGACTTTGGTTCGATTTCTTATCCACATATTCCTTTTGTGATTCAGTCTTAAGACACCAAACATACGTCTTTCCATACCAAATTGTGTTGTTCTTAATTTTTGAATTTCTTTTGCATTTAGTGTCCATGTTTCACAGCCATATGTCAATATAGGAAGAATACATTGGTTAAAAACTTTTCACTTCAGGCATAATGGTAGTTGGCTTCTGAATATTGACTAATTTTCTAAATGCTTTCCATCCAAGTATCATGGGTCTTTCAATTTCATCCATATTTTGTTCCATCGATATCTGTTGTCCTAAGTATATATAATGATCTACTTGTTTAATTTCATCATTATTGACTTTTATTATTTCTGGTTGGCCATAGCTATTGAAAATAACTTGGGTATTCTTTAGGTTTCTTTAGGCCAGCTGTTTTGCTAGCAATTTGAAGTTCATGGATACAAGTCTGTAATTCATGTGTAGTTGAAGTAAAGATAACTATGTCACCTGCAAAGCATAAATAGCTTAAATATCTTCAGACCATTCTCTTTCCAATCAAGAAGTTTGAATATTTCTTCTAGGCATGCTGTGAATAATTTTGGAGATATTGTGTCACCCTGTCTTATACCTCTCTGTATTTCCACAGCAGAGATGTTTCCATTTTAATGAACTGCTGCTGTTGCATTGGTGTATGCTGATTTGATGGTCCTGACATATGGCTTCTCCACTTGTTGGTTTCGTAATGCTTTAAGTATTGCACAAGTTTTTACTAAATCAAAGGCTTTCTCATAATCAATAAAATCAAGACATAATGATAACTGATATTCATTACACCATATGATAATCTGTTGTACAACTTGAATATGGTCCATTGTACTAAAGCCAAAGTCTGCTTGTTTTATTTGGTTGTACTAGATCTAGAGTTGTACAATGCCTATGAGCCAAGACTTTTGTAAACACTTTGTAAGCAACCGATAGTAGACCGATAGCTTGGTAGTTCATTAAGTCTTCTACTTCACTTTTTTTATGTATCAGAATTAGGGTAGTCTTCTTCCATGTTCCTGGTATATAATTTTTCTTTGGACATGAGGTAAATAGTTTTGCTAAAATTTTGTACATCATTTCCCCACCTGCTTTAAGAAGTTCAGCTATAACTCCATCCTCATCTGCAGCTTTTCCATTTTGCAAGCTTTGGATGCTTCACATAACTTCTTCTGGTAGAATCCATAGCACTTCAGTTATTTCGTAGTTTTCTTCTTCTTCATGTAATTCATCATCCTGATATACTATTGAGTAAAATTCTGCAATTCTATTTGCTATAGCATATCTATTTCTGGTTATGGCGCATCTTGTAGTTTGACTGCAACCATCTGTTTATTGCTGTTTGGCTTTTTTGAGACTACAGTTGTTTTTAATTGTTTGTTGTATGAATTTACAATTGAATTTTCTTATTTCTTACGTGATACATTTTCTGATTGTTTTGCACAATTCAGGGTGTTCAATTTTATTCTGTAGTTTATTTGCTCATTTCATTTCTTTTGTTTCTTCAGAAATTTTGTCTTGCTTCTGTTCTGTGGTACCAGCTGTTTCAAGTGAGCACTGTAAAAGGTTTTGGGTAATAATGTTCATTACTTTCTGATGGATCAGCATTGTCATCTATAATAAGATTTTTGAATCTATTTTATAGTTCATGTTAGAATATATCTTTTTTAATGTTGAGTTTGTGTCCATCTATGTTTTGTCTTGATCTTCAAAACATTTTTCTTCTTACTTTTTGGCAGTTTATTTGAATCTCACTGCATACCATATGATGGTCACTTCCAATGTTTATAACAGAACAGTCCTGAAAGATGTTTTTCTTATTGCTGAGGATAAAGTCAATTTCACTAGTTTTTCCATTTTTCTTTTTCTGTAAATTCTATTAGCCTTGCTCTTCTATCATCTCTCATGCCATATCCAAAATAACACAATGAGTTTTCATTTGATTGTTGTACACCAATTCTAGCATTCAAGTCTCCCATTACAATTCTGAAATGATGTTTTCCTTTATTGTAAAGATGGAATACATCATAATAGAAGTCTTCAATTTCTTCATCAGTATGACTTCTTGTTGGTGCATAGACTTGGATGATTTTAAGAGTGTATCTTTTTGAGATCTGAACAACACTACTTTGATATTCGATCAGATATACTATCAAATTCTATTATGTTGTTCTTCAATTTTTTTGTTAATCATGAATCCAACTTCACTGATTCTTTCCTTATCTTGGCCTCTATAATACAGTATGTCTCTGTTTTTTAATTGAAAAATTTCTTCACCATTACATCTAACTTCACACAGTCAAAGAATGTTCTAATTTAGTCGCTTTAACTCTTCAGTTAGTTCAGTTAGAAGTGTTTCAATGTTCAGAGTCCTACAGTTTAAACTTCCAAGGTCTAATTTCCAAGATTTATGTGTTGTTTTCTATAATGAAAAATCATATATGCATGAAACTAAAAATTGATTTCCAACTGGGATTATGGTTAAACAATAAACAAACTAAAATTTAGATCAAACAGTTAGCTTTCTAAAACTTGGATATACATCATCATCATCAAATTCCTGCCATGTACCCGCAAGGGGTGTACAGGATATGATAGTACTACATGAAAAAAATTACTTCATTATTAATTCCTATCTACAATTTTCCTCCAAATCAGTCTGTTATTTGTCAAGACTCCAACATTATCAGATCTTATATTTATATCGTCTAAGGCACTTTGTACCGTATCAATCCACCCATATCTTGGTCTTCCTCTGGGTCGTTTTGCTGCCAACCTGGCAGAGAACACTTGTTTTGCTAATCTTTCCTCGCCCATTCTGTTTAAGTGACCATACCACCTGAGATTAGCTCTGCTAATGCATTCCTCGATGTTGACAATGTCAAGTTCTTTCCTAATATCCTCGTTTTTAATATGATATTGCCATTGATGCCATCTGTTCACGCATCTAATCTTTCTCAAGACTCTCATGTCTGTGGTCAAGTGTTTTACTTCTGACCCAGCTCTCAGATCCATAAGTTAAAACTGGTTTAAACACTGTCTTGTATATGTTAATGCTAATTTAGTGTTCCGACTAATTTCTCTCTTATTCCATATGAATTTATTCAATTGACTTCCCACCATACCAGCTTTGCTGATTCTGTTGTCTATTTCTATATTTAATTTACCATCTTCAGAAAAATCATGCCTAAATAGCTGAAATGTTTTACTTGTTCCACTGGTTCTCCATTCACAACACAGTTGACATTTTCAATGATTCTGCCTATTTTCATTGTCTTTGTCTTTTTATTGCTGACCTTCATACCATATCTATTACAACAACTATTCAATTTAGTCAGAGAATCCTGCAGACTTGTAGCAGATTTATTTAGAAGTATCACATCATTTGCATAAAGCAAAGAGCTGACATTAACATCTCCAATTTTGATATCTTGTTTAATACCACTTTCCTTCATTATGTGATCCATATAGATAATGAATAACAGAGAGGATAATGTACATCCTTGTCTCACACCAGATTTAACATTAAACCATCTTCCTGTACTTCCTTCAATTCTAACTGCTGACTTACAACTCAAATAAAGACTAAGTTGCTTGATATAATGCCCCGTTGACACCATATAACTGCAGCGTATTGAATAGCTTCTCATATGCCTGTCTGTGGTATATGAGAAGTCATATGCCTTTTCTAAATTGACAAAACTTAAATACAGATCTCTGTTATATTCCCATGCTTTCTTGACTATTTGTCGTAAAGTGAAGATCTGATCCTGACAGCCTCTATTTGGCCTGAATCCAGCTTGTTCTTCACCAAGCTTTTCTTCCACAATTCTTCTCAACCGTTTCTCAAGTATACTTGCATAGATCTTGCCAGGAACACTCAGTAGGGAAATACTTCTGTAATTCTCACATGCAGTTTTATTTCCCTTTTTATATATGGGTACTATGAGAGCTCTACTCCAATCATCAGGAATTCGTCCCTCTGTCCAGGCTTTCTGAACTATGCAGTGCAGCCACTGTAAGACTCTTATACCACCATACTTCAGCATTTCTAGTCGAATATCATCTACTCCTGCTGCCTTTTCACATTTCAAGCCTTTGATGGCTTTTTCTACTTCAAGTATGGATATGTATTCCTGACTGCATGTGTGGTCAGTGTTTTTTACTACTGTGCTGTCATCGCTGCTTGTTTCATTTAGCAGTTTTTCAAAGTAATTACTCCATACTTCAAGGATATCTTTTTCTCCCGTTTTCATGTCACCTTTATCATCTCTAACTCCTTTTACAGCACTCTTTCCTCCATTCCTAAGCTTCTTCAACAACCTCCAGAATATTTTGCCACCTTCTTGATATTTATTTTCTATATTCTTGCCAAAGTCTTCCCATGACTTTTGTTTAGCTAGTTTCATACAGTGTTTAGCAATCTTGCATTTGTCTCTATATTCTCTAAGAGCACAAGCTGACTTATTTGACAGGAACTTTTGATATGCTTTCTTCTTTTCCTTCACTGCCTCTTTAACTTCCTGTGTCCACCAGGGAGTTCTGATTTTTTTATCCTTACAGACAACCTCACCACATACCTCTCTCGCAGAATCAATCAATGTTTTCTTCAGAGTTTGCCACTGAATCTCCAAGGTTTGATTCCTGTTCTCAAACTCTTTCATTTTTTTTTCAATAATCTTTGTGTATTTTAGTCTATAGTTCACATCTGAGAGCTGCTCAACTTTTATTCGCTTTAAAACTTTCTTACATGTTATTCTTTTCAATATGAAATTCAATTTTATCCTGCTCAAGACTAAATAGTGATCACTTCCAATTTCAAATCCTCTGTACACTCTGGTGTCCTGCACCAGGGAGAAAACATCACTATCAACAATAACATAGTTAATGAGACTTTTCTTATTCCTAGCCTCTTCTCTCCATGTGAATTTGTGCACATTTTTATGTTGGAACATGGTGTTAGTAATAACCAGTCCATGTCCTGAGCAGAAATCCAACAGATATTTGCCATTATTATTAGCTTTGCTCTTTTCTCCAAATTTTTTCCAAAATATTTTTGTATGTCTGACAATCATTTCCTACTCTGCTATTTAGATCCCCAACAAGGACCAACTTTTCATTTTTCATTGTGTCAGTTGCTTTTTCTAAAGCCTCAAAAAATTCCTCCACTTCTACCTTAGTAGAACCTTCTGTGGGACCATAGGCACAAATAAGTCTCATCGTCCAGTTCCCCATTCTCATATTTGCCCACATTACTCTACTTGAGACTGACTGCCATTCAAGAAGATTAGCCTCGTATTTTGTGTTGAATACTATGGCTACTCCTTGTTTTCCTTGATTGTCATTGCCTGAATATAACATTTTGTATTTATTGCTCAGAAAGATCTCACCAGTTTTTGTCTTTTTTGTTTCAGTCACCCCTATTATGTCGATCTGGTACTTATCTAATTCCTCAGCTAGCTCCATTTCTTTGCCATTCAGGCTTCCTACGTTGATAGTACCGATCTTTAACTCTGGTGATGTTGAGTTGGGGTTTGTTTTCAGATTTGTTCCAGTAGCTGACTTTTCATTGTTCACCCTGGTTCCCTGGCGAAAACAACGGGGGCCTTGTTTAACCGGGCAACGCCCCAGCCGGCATGAAATTTTGTCATGTTGTACCATCATTTTTTATTTTGGTTTAACCAATAAGAATACAATTTGGTCGACTAAATCCCAAATTGCCAGCCCATCCTCGTTCGTTCAGTATCCAAGTAGATACCTAACAGGGTGCACCACGAGAAGGTGAGGATTGGACATTAGGTCAGAAGCCTTCGGTTCTCCGCATTCCTTTAAAGGCTATGTGGAGGTCTCCTCTCAGTTATACAGCTTTGACCCTTAAGCACCCAACTTGGATATACATGTATAATAAATTTAGTTTAATCCTTTATCCGAGTGTAAGCAAACAAAGTTTGTGCCTGAAGTATCTTCAGGACTGTGGCAACTCGTGGTAAAGGTGGACCAAGCCCTCATCACTACTTGTCTTAGTATCTCCCACAATGCAAAACACATCTCCTTGCAGACATGTATAATGCGATCCATTAAGGGAAGGGTCACTACCCAGACCGGTTTCAACTTTATTGAGGTCTCGTCAGTGGGAGCCATATCTCTAAAATCATAGTTACCATGCATACTGCAAGGAACTATACATTTTTTGATTTTAATAGCATGCTCCAAGATGTAGCCACAAACATGAGTTTATCCAGTTAAAGTTAATTTGAATATGAAGAACCGTTAGAGTTTATAATGAAAGTAACAAGTGATGATTTGTACTTCTTAGCCATATTACAATGTGCAGCCACCCATCTTTATCATATGCTTCATATCCATATTTTGGTGAATGTGTAAACATATGGTGTCTGGTAGGACAGTTAAGAAAGAGTGATATTTCAACATGCAATGGTGTATTATGAATTCTGAAAAAAATCATTTGTGACTAGAGGTGAATTGCTACTATAATTCTCTACTTATCAGTCTGCATCTTATCAGAGCAGCAATGCATGTGTACCCCCCCCCCAATCCCAAATCTTGTTCACCTCCCAAACCGTAGTTTTTTACTTGTGCATTTCAATATTAAAACTAAAACCACATCATATCATCCAAGCCAAAATGTTTGATCTTGATTTTGAGAACTCTAGTTGTTGCCTGCATTTGTTAAGCTCTGGCAGCTCTCTCTCTCTCTCTCTGTGTTATATTAATTCTTATGGGATAAATGCATCACTATACTTTCACTTTTTCTGAACTGCATCCTTTATGGATGCAGTTCAGAAAAAAAAAAGCATTCATAATAAAGCATACATGTATATCAAAAAATTAAATTTTGGGCAGTATATAGTAATCCCTCAATTATGCAACCACTGCAGGAGAGCAATTTGCTGGATGGATAAATGAAGGGCTGAATAACTGAAGGTTCAGTTACATGGTACTGAACTAGAAGCTAGTTGACACACTAACCGATTCAAGGTAAATTCATTTGAAGATCAGATAACCGAGAGATCACTCGCTGCATGCATTCACTCACACGCACTTACCTTTAGAATATTTTGAACGTAATTCCAAAAGAGAATCCAATTCTGCTTTTCTTTTTTTATTTCCAACTAAAGACTTGGAAGTTATTTCTTTTTTTCTCCTGATTTCTAAACTCTGAAAAAAAAAACACATTGATCAGTTAAACACGATACCATTATAAACAGCTTGAGTTATATATATATATACATACCATTATGAACTGATGTTTAGTCATATGAATCTGTTTATATATAACATTAGTGAAAATATTTGCGATAACAAGTGATAATTATTTTAAAAACAACATTGTTTTAATGATAGAGAAATCAATATTCATCTTACATGACTGAAACCAAGTACCTCAGACATTAATCTAAATAAAAAAAAGATTATCAAGCTTTGAGGTTAAGATGAAAAAGTTGATATAATGTAATCATGCTGGTCAAAAAAATAATACAGAAATAAAACTAAAAATCTTGAGAGAATTAATGCATGCTGGTAATAAGTAGTAGTTCAACTACTAAGCCAATTTATGCCTTATAGCTTGAGAAAGCAGGTCACATTCATACTGAAATCAGGAGCAATAAACCATACTGCAGGATACTTGAAGTGGCTATTCCCCTTTCAGAATGAAAACAAAAATTTAGTTATGAAATAAATTCATTAAAACAAATGCAGGTATTCAAAATAAACACAGAGGCCCAAGCTAAACTCAGTTTAAAAAGGGGAGGAGGAGTACATAAGGAGATGTTCTGGAAAACACAATAAGTTTTTTGTTACTTTATAGTGTACTTCAAATAACATTAGAAAGAATAAAAGACAAGGAAATGAAGTAGGTTTGAAGCTGGACAGAAAAAAATCAAGTAAAACCATTAACTTCTTGTGATGTAGAAAAAAAGGAGGAATGATGGTGTCCTATTTAGCAGACCATTGCTAATGAAAATAACTACAATAAGATAAAAACAGAAGAACTATGAGAAAATGACAGGAATAAATCTGTGAAAGAGGAAGGAGGATAGTTCATCAATTAATCTGAATATGCTTTTCTGAATGGCAAAACAAGACATTTTTAGAGAGGTGCATTACCACATTTTTGATGCATTACCACCAATGTGAGAACATTATTCTAAGGTTAGGTGAATTTAGGATTTATATAGCATTAGGAGTTGTGCATATAAGAAGTATCTTGAACAAAACAGGTCACTTAGTATTTTGAAGGTGAAGAGAATATGATGTGTTTGTGTCAGAAAAAGATAACAGTGCAAGTTAGCAATAGAGAAAATTATATACATATAGACAATGGATGTCATAAAGGAAAATATAAGGAGAATTAAAGTTCGAGGTATACAAAAATCAATAATTTATTATCTGCAGATGACATAATTATTAATGAGAAAAAGATAGCAGTGCAAGTCAGCAAAAGAAGAGAAATTTATATACGTATAGAAACATGTAGAAGAAATGGATGTGAGTTTTTGGATGTGTGGAGTCTTGAAAACTAATAATTGGAAGTTGGACAACTTACAGAGCTCTGCAAGTTATCCAAATGTGTCACGCAGACCACAGACGAGTATACAAAAGAACATGCTGGTAGCTTATTATGTCTATACATGAATGCCAGGAATATTAGAAACAAAGGGGTAAAGTTTGTTGCCTTGTTTAATATGTTGGGACCTCAGATTAGCACTAGTGAGACCTGGTTATCAGAATCAGACATACTAACTGGTATATTGAGTAAAAGGTACAGTATTTTTAGGAATGACATACAGGATAGGAGAGGAGGGGGACATGTTGCTAATGGTATCAGATGATTTGAATCCAGTTACTGTTGAGTTCCATGATTGAAATACAGTCATACCCCGAAGTTACGCGGTAGGTGGGACCAACAAAAAGCGCGTAAGTCGAATTCGCATAACTCTGGTTATAATTTTGCATGTAATTTATATATACAAACATACAAATATTAGTTAATTGGGACGAAAGGTTTACAAAAACACCTATATTTTTTAAGAAATATAATCATAATTGTAGTTTTTCGTACATAAAAAAAAGAAAGTTATTTCGATGTCGACGGTTTCATAAAATCTAATAGATTTGTCTGACGGCATGTCTTTTTCTTGTCACGCAAAATTTCTTCATAGCAAGCCAATGATTTTTTTTATTCCTTGCCTTGTGGCTACAATTTGTTCCTTGTTAGAATCTATGTTCTCCAAAATCTGTAAACCTTTCTTTTATGATTGTTCTTACTGTGAATTCCTGTAGATCGAACTTCTTTGCTAGCTCACAAATTTCCATTCCGCCTTCAAAATCCTTAATAATGTTGAGCTTTGTTTCCAAAGTCAATGTTTTTCTTTTCTTTCTAGCTGTAGAAGAATCGGACTTGCTTCTTTTGGATGACATTATTATTTTTTATGTGATAAAATGTTTATCAAGAACATAACATTAAACAATCACAAGGTTTGTAGACTATAAAAATCACGTATGAATGGAGACCGCGTGAAACATGTCAGTGCTTGTTCATAGCATGTGCGACACTGGCGAATGCGGCCTGCGCCAGAAAGATACGATAGTGGTAAGGTGTGAAGCGGGACGGGAATACATATATATAAGAAACCGCGTCACTCCGGATTCGCGTAAGTCGGGGGTATGACTGTACTAGTAACAGTTTTTCATGTGGCAGTGAGTTTGAACCCACCTGGTGTGAGCTAAAATCTAACAAGATCAAATACACAGTGGGGTGTTGTTACAGACATGGTGGATTGGTTGCTAGTGACGAAGAAATACATCACCAAATAAAGACAATGGGTGCAACAACAGTAATCATAATGGAAGACTTTAATTATCTAAACACTGATTGGGTAGCTGTAAAATCTCATGAGAAGAATGAAAATGAATTCACTGAGCTGTTGTGAGAGAACTTCCTCAAAGTAGCATGTGACAGAAGGAACTTGAGGTCAAAGAGTGTTATTCGATTATAATGTCAGAGGGTGTTTCAGTTAGAGAAGTAACTATTCTGCCTCCGGTTGTTGACAGTGAACTGAGCAGTATACTGGGTTCAGTGCAATGGTATTGGTTACTTACTGGAGGGGAAGAATATTGACAGTGCAGGGGAAACATTTAAAAAATACTTAAATGATGCAATATAAGAATGTGTGTCCTGAGAGTTCATAGAATAAATAGGGTAGGAGTCAAATGGATGCATAATCTTATCAAGCAAGAGATTTGTAAGTAAAGGATGATGTGGAAGGAATATCATGTGCATAAGAATGATGTATCTTATGAAAATTATAAGCAGCAAGCCAGAAGAGTCACAAGTGTTGTACAAAAAGCTAAGTCTGAGTATGAAAAGAAATTTGCTCTGCAAGTTAAAGACAGCCCTAAAGAATTCTATCATTATGCTGCAAGTAAAAGAAATAATGAATATGAAACAATAATTCTACTGAATGCAGATGGTGTGAATGTAACAGTTGCAAAAGAGATTGTTCAACTAATGAATGCCCATTTTGCTAAAAGCTGTCAAGCTGGTGTATGGAACATTGCGCTAACTGCTACCTCTTCACTGTAAGAAGAAACTCAGGTGTATGAGGAGGTGGTATTAGAGCTGATGCACAAACTGAATAGAATTCAGCAATAGGGACTGATGGGATATCAACATGGATGTTCAGATGAAATAGCTATTCCTTTGACCAGACTATATAATTTGAGTTGAAGAACAGGGAAAATTCTGCAGGAGCAGAAAGAATATGGTAATCCCATTACAGAAGGGTGGTGCAAAGACCAATATATCCGACTATCGACCAATTAGTACCTCAGGAGTGGTGATGGTGAAGATTTTGGAAAAGTTGGTTAAGTGAACTCAGGTATACCTTTATAATGCATTTTTACTAGTGGCTACGGTCCCTATAAAATAGACAAAATACTGAATGCGCTCCCATTTCTTCCAAGCAACACAATCACAACAAAACTATTTCCATCTCCCTATATTCAGATTACATCCAAAAATAGCTATTTAAGTTCTTGGTAAATATAATCTTCATGCCACTTCCAAACCACACATTCAGCTTCATCTGTTCTCCTAAGAAATGAGGTTTCTGTGGTGTAAAAGGTCCACTGTTATTTATTAGGTGATAATCAAGTATGACATATTGAGAAAAGGACCTGATGACTAGTTTTGTACATTCGATCGTGTACATCCTCAGATTAAATTACAAAATTAGAAAAAAGGTATTAACAGAGGCATTTCTAAATTAATAACTGTCATACACTGAATGAACTTAAACCACATATTAAATACAGCATCAAGATGTCAGATGCATGGCTCCGTGTTGCAATATGCTATTTAACTTCTACCATTGCCTAATTCATTGATATGTAGGTCTTTTATATATGCCAACCAAAACTAATTCCAGATGAGACCTTAAATTTTATTACATTGGTTTGAACACTGTTAACATTTTGGTAGCTTCTTGAAATCTGTTCTTGAAAACAGTTGTTGAATTCAATGTATGGTATTCTGTGAGTTGCCAAAGTACTTGATGTCTTTCCTCAGTGGTAAGAAATGCCAATCCTGATTTATGTGCTCACTTTTTCTCTACATCTTTGATATGTTCTTTGAGGTGAATTTCTTCCAAATGACTCATCTGCTCAACATTGTAGATGTTACATGCACAAAAAATTTTGTATGCTGGAAAGTGAGGCTGTTTTGGTAATCTTATGAGCCTTCTTCTTCTTCTGCAGCTTGTCCCGCTTAAGCAGGTTCGCTGTTTCTGATGAGTCTCCTCCACATCCTCCTGTCTTGGGCTGTAACCACATCCAAGTTCTTCATCCTCAGGTCCTCTTCCACCAGCTCTTCTTTGGCCACCCACGCTTCCTCCTCCCTTGCACATCCATCTGCATGACCTTTCTTCCCACATATTAGTCCTCCCTCCTCATCACATGACCAAACCATCTCGACCTTGCCTCCTGTATCTTCGCTCCTAAGTTCGTAACTTTCACCGTTCCCCCTCACATAGTCATTTCTCAGACAATCCTTTCTGGTCACACCGCACATCCACCTAAGCATTCTCATCTCCGCTACCTCCATCCTGCTGATGTTATTTTTCCTCAGGGCCACAGTTTCCATAGCATATGTCAGAGCTGGTCTCACTACTGTCCTATAGAGTTTGCCTTTCAGATTGATCGGCACCATCTTATCGCATAGCACTCCAGCGATCTCTCTCTCTCCAGTTCCTCCAACCCGCTTGTATTCTGCATCCCACTTCCTTCTCAACCCTCCATCCTCTTCCACTGTTTAAACTAAGTATCTAAAGTCCCTCATCTTCCTGATGATATTTCCTTCCAGCTCCAGATCTGTCTCCTGGCTGCCGTCCACTTTGCAACACACACACACATATACTCTGTCTTACTTCTGCTCAGTCTCATACCTCTCTCTTCCAGTACTTTCCTCCATCTTTCCAGTTTAGCTGCCACTTCTTCTTTCGAATCTGCACACAGCATGATGTCATCTGCATACAACATTGCTCAGGGAGCGTCTTCTCTCACCACCTCCATCACAATATTAAACAGAAACGGACATAATGCTGACCCTTGATGCAAGCCATCTGTCACTTGAAAACTTTCTGTTTGTCCCAGACAGGTTCGAACTCTTGTCTTCACATTTCTGTACATCTCCTGCACCAGCCTGACATATTTCTCCAGTACCTTCTTCTCCTTCAGACACCCACCAGACTTCTTGCCTTGGCACTCTATCATATGCTTTCTCGAGATCAATAAACACTAGATGTAGCTCTTGTTGTTTCTCTCAAAACTTTTCCATCATATGCCGTAACCCAAATATAGCATCTGTCGTTGATCGACCAGGCATAAAGCCAAATTGTTCCTTTGCAATTTCCACCTCCTTCCTCAATCTTCCATCAAGAACTCTTTCTAAGATTTTCATTGTGTGGGACATCAACTTTATTCCTCTGTAATTCTTACAGTCTTGTGCATCCCCTTTACCCTTGTAGATGGGGGCAAGAGTACTTTCCCTCCATTCCTCAGGTATATTTTCCTGTTGGCAAACTTTAATGAACAGGTCCCACAGCAGGTCAATTCCCTCTTCCCCTAGTGCCTTCCATGCCTCCACTGGAATCTGTCAGGGCCCACCGATTTTCCATTCTTCATCCTCTTCATGGCCTCCTTCACTTCCATTCTGCTGATGTTCTGCACCATCCTCTCAGAAGGCTGCCCATCTTCTCTGTGAGTCCTTGCATTTTCCTCATTCAAAGTATATTCTCCATCTGTTTCTTATATCCACATCCCTCCATAATACTCTTCCTTCAGCATCTTTGATCTGCCTCACATGTAAGATGCCCATTGCTGCTTTATTTCTACATTTTGCTAGTTGGTAAATTTTTCTCTATCCTTCCTTTGTTTCTAATTGATCATACAGATCTTGATATGCCATGGACTTCACCTGTGCCACAACTCTCTTGGCTTCCTGCTTTCTCTCTCTGTCCTCTTCCACTCCTGACTCATCCCACTTATGCTTTGCCTTCTCTTAGCTGTCACATAGGTAATCTTAAGAGCCTCCATAGTGCAAATGGAAGAGCGAACGTAAGTTGCGCCCTCTGATTAGAAGAAGTCTAAGTTTGATTCTCGTCATGACGAGAGGAATCTTTATATGGTTTTTTTCAATTGAAGGTGAGTTAGCCAATCTCATATGAAGGAAGCAGGGTTTTTTCTCCCAGAACAGAAACTCGGGTTTTCACAACCCCTCCCCACCACCCCACACACAGACAAATTCACAATGAGAACACATGCAATTTACAGACAAAAAAAATACTAGTGGTGGTGGGCAGTAGATAGATGGTGTTGGGTGTAGATGATGATGGTAGTGGCATTCTATATAGTTAGTAGATTAAGTGGTAGAAATGGAGAATTGTAGAGTAGAATGTCCTTTCTCGATGAGTCCTTGAACTCCTTGGAGATGTCATGTAACAATAATGATAAATAATATCATTGACGCTTTATTTTGTAGCAGCATGAGGGCAACATTTAATTTGTATTGCTTGAGTATTCTTGTTAAATATCTGTAATATTTTTAATGCAAGCCAAAGAAATGACACCTCTGTAGTTGTCATGTTGCTGTATATTCAAGTAACATGTAATGGTCTATTTAAGATGTTATCAATGGTTTTAAGACTATAGCCATATTTTAGGAGTACATCTCTAAGACGTTATTTCTTGTTGTCTTTTTTTTTTTTTTTTTTTTTTGTTATCCCTGGTTACTGTGAATGCTCTGTCTTTGAGTTTTGATGATGCCCTGTTTTGGGGTGGCATGATGACACAATGCAATCTTCCAGTATTAACCTCTTTTCTGTAGACTTCAAATGGAAGTGTGTGAAATCTTTCTGTATGGCATGATTCTTTGCTGAAACGAGAACATCTAGTAAAGAAGATAATCTGCTTCTTTCAACTTCTAACATGAAATGTTGTGGATTAAGCTGTAAGTAAGAAGTCTGTGGATGATGAAAATGTCATCCACGTACCTAAACCAAAGTTTGGGTTGAGTATAATAACTATTGATTCCCATGAATATATTTGTCAAATGCAGGAAATGGATGTTACCATGGCTAGGCTGTTAGTTATTATTATGTGACACCTCCAGGGAGTCCAAAGACTCATCGAGGTAGAATGTGCCAACACCATCGAACGATTGGTCCCCTTCTAACTACTAATTGCACTCAAACCTGCTAAACGTGCGAACCATTAGAAGCAGAGGCTCTACCAATTGACCAACCTTTGCTGGCAAGTTCATAGAAAAGGTCTTGAAACTTGAAGAAAGTGTTTTCCAGACAATATTTGAAGAGTCAGACAGTGTCCGGTGGAAAAATATCTTCTAATATTAGTATGACATGTGTTCTTTTAGTAAACAGGCTTGGAAAGTTCAAACCATGATATCTGCAGGATCCAGTTTAATATCCTTGATTTTATTAATGAAGTCATTGGAGTTTTTTTTTTTTTTAATCTTGTACCGAAGTAATTTGTTCCTTAATCTCCTAAGGTCAGTTACAAAAATCCTTTATTAAATAAGGGATTTTTGTAAGGCCGGCCTGGTTGGCTGAGTGGTTAGTGAATCCACTCTCTAGCGAAAAGGCTGTGGGTTCGAATCCCGCCGTGGGCAAGGATATTTGTGATTGTCTGAGAAAACAGTGGTGGTCAGCAGTAGATGGCGCTGGTGTAGATAATGCAGGTGGTTACGGTTAATGAAGTGGTAGAGATGGAGAGTTGTAGAGCAGGTGCCCTCCCTCGATGAGTCTTTGGACTGCCTGGAGGTGTTACATAATAATAATAATAAATTGTTTGTTTTGTTATGAATATTCCATGTAGGGACATTATTTAGTTGTCTATATCTTCTTTTTTAGTAGATGCTTTTTAGTAGATCTCTCTTCTTGTTCATGTACATATTAGAATCCAGAATGTACCATTTCTTTCATCTGTTTTAATAGTAAAATGTTGTCATTTATATGGTGATCCACCAAAGATTTAAATTCAGCTTTAGAAATGTTCCTAGTAGGGGATTTGGAGTCAGAATGGCTGCCTTGAAGAATGTAAAATTACATCCATGATCATTTGTGGGAGATGTAGGAAATGAATTTCATTGCCTGGTATAAGACCAGTGCCCTGTTTACTGGATGCCAGATCTACAGTACCATTTCCTTTATCTGTTTTTAATACTAAAATATATGGAGGTCCATCAGTGATTTAAATTCAGCATTAGAGATGTTGCTACCAAGGGATTTGGGATCATAATGGCTATCTTAAAGAACATAAATGAATTTCACTTCTTGGTGTAAGACCACTTCCCTGCTTAGTGGAGGCCTGAAATGCCTTAAAAACATTCCATGCTTGGTCTCTAGAGCAGGGTTTCCAGACAATGTAAAAATAAATAAAGATAAAATAAACACAATGGTTATCTATTAATAATGGGAGATTTTAATACCAGACTACAAAACATTCCGCTAGGTGCAAACATAGGAACAAATGCTGAAACAACATACAATAAAAATGGATACAGACAGAGATTTTTCTGCATATAATAACTTAAAAATTACTAACACTTTTTTCAAGCATAAAGATTGCCATAAATTCACTTGGGAAACAAGAAATCTAAAAAGTATAATAGACTATATAATAGTTAATAGGAAAACAGCTAGTATGATACTAGAAAACTAGGTATTTAGAAGTGTGCAGAAATAGAATCTGATCATTATCTCTTACAATGAAAATTAAGAATACCCCAAGATGGTATAAAATTAACCAAATCAGTGCTAAGAGAAATCTCCAGGAATCTTTTAGAGTTCAACTATTGGGTGATAAAAGTATCAACTACCTTTATTCACAAAGAATAAATGGAAAACTAGAGCAAATGAAATGATGATATAGAGATAGAATGGAATAATTTAAAAAGTGTGTTAATAAATGCAGCAACAGAATGCCTTGGAACAAAAAGAAAATGGAAGAGTAGAAAGGAAATAAGAAACTGGGATGAAAACATTGAAGCAATAATCAAAGTAAGAAAGAAGCATATAAACAATGGATAAACACAACATCATTAGAAACAAAAATTAATTATAATACAAAAGAGCAATAGCAAAAAAAAGCATGTTGAAAAAGGAATAGAGAAACATAGGATAACTTCATAGCAAAACTGGAAAGAGATCTTACAGTGAAGAGACCAAATACATACAAAATTCTAAGGAATATGAATGAGGTAAAAGAAAAAGTGAAACTTGAAATAATCAAAGAGAAGACCTTGCTGGACTTTTTCCAAAACTCATGACAAGATAGTAACAAATCTAAAACTGACATAATGATTACTACTAAGTATACAGTGAAAGAAATAACATTATAAGAAATCCAACAAGAAATCAAGCAAAACAAATCAGGAAAATCCCCTGGAGAAGATGGAATAAATATAGAACTTATAACATATATTACTATTATTATTATTACGCAACACCTCCAGGGAGTCCAGAGACTCATCGAGGGAGGGCACCTACTCTGCAACTCTCCATCTCCACCAAATGCAACTATCTTCATCATCTACGCCAATGCCATCTACTGCTGACCACCCACTAGTATTTTCACAGACAATCACAAACATCCATGCCGATGGTGGGATTCGAATCCACAGCCTTTTGGCTGGAGAGCAGATACGCTAACCATTCAGCCAACCAGGCCGGCTACTAATGTTATATGCAGGCATCCTATTCATAAAATAACTTTTAAAAATTATTTAATAATATCTGGCAGCAAGGAAAAATCCCAGAAAGTTGGAATAAGGCAATTATCATTCCAATATACATAAAAAAGGTGATAAGTGCAACTGTGAAAACTACAGAGGAATAAGTCTTCTAAATACTGGTTATATGCACGAATATTAACTTCAAAACTAAAATTAAAGAATAAAATGGCTTTTGAAAAGGATGATCATGCACTGACCAAGCTTTTACATTAAAAATCTTAATGTAAAAAAATTATGAACACAACACAGAAATGCACATAGCAGACTACCAGAAAGTCTTTGACAGAGTTTTAAGGAACAAACTGTGGACCATACTTAAGAATCTAAACATTCCAAATCAGCTGCTTGTTGCAATAACTAACATCTATCAGAACAACCAAACAGCTATAAGAAACGGTTACAGAATGGAAATCAATAAATAGAGGGGTCTTCCGAGGATGCCCAATGTCTAATATCTAATTATTTAATATCTATATAGATGAAATAGTAAACAAATGGAAGGAAAATATAAAACTGGCATTTAAACTGGATCGTGGAACTATATTTAATACCCTTTTGTTTGTAGATTACCAAACAATCATAGCAAGATGTGAACATGAACTCCAAAAATCAACATATGCCTTAAACATAAGTGCAAAAAAATTTGGAATGCAAATATAAACAGACAAAATAAAAATCATGGCTTTTAAAGGAGGATTTTCCAGTCAGAAGTAAAATCATGATTGAAAATAAAATTTTAGAACAAATTAACTGCTTCAAATACCTTGGATGTGCTGTATCATATACAAAAGAAGCTGACTGACATTAAAATGTCAAATTTTCTAAAGATAACAGGAATGATTAATAATATTTTCAAACCTAATCAAGTTCAAAGCATACAAGAATAAGAGTTTATAAAGTTTTGGCAAACCTTCTCTACAGAAGTGAATTATGGACCATAAAAACTGCAGAAGAAAAAAGAATAGATACTGGAGAAATGAAATTCCTGTGAAGGACAGCAAGCTATACTCTCTGACACAAAAGAAGTACAGAAGTACATAAAGAACTAAAAACAGACTCAGTATTGGACAAAGTATATGAATACCAAAAGAAGTGGATTGAACACATTGAAAGAATGGACAGTTCAAGATTATCCCCCCCCAAAAAAAAAAAACTCCGATACTACCCAGTTAGAGAATATAAAAGTCAGGAATAACCAAGGAAAAGATGGAAAGAGACTGAAACAGGTCACTGGACCTAAATTCCTGAAAGGATGATGATGATAATGTAAAAATAAATAAAAAATAGAAAAAATTAATAAAAATAGAAAAAAAAAATCCTTAGCCCATTCATAGTACTAATGTACTATAGGTTTACAGAAAGCTTTTTGCTGGTAGGAACCACATAAAAAGTCAGGACTGGCAGACAGTATTCTGAACAGAAGTCACTATAGGTCTGAGACTATTTCTGGAATCAGCATTAGCTATGAAACATTTCCCTAACCTCAACAAGTATGGCTATGTTAATTGCCAGATCTAGAAGACAGTCATTCTAAGACAACACTTGCTTGATTTCTCTAAATTAACTTTTGTTTTTATCTGGAGAGGAAGAAAAAACTAAGGTTTTATTTTATAGATGGCATCTAAGGTATCATTGATAGATCATTAATTCCTTTTCAGTTACAACTTGAATTGTTTCTATAACAATTTAATTGAGTGTTGTGTGTTTTACCACAACTAATTCATGCTCTGAAGATGCTAGTTAGAAATCTAGAAAAATATTAGTAAATTCAATAAATAAATTAGTTATTTTCATGAGGCATTATTTTTAATGTGAGGTGCCATTATGAATAACCACCAATACCTAGTCCTATCTATACGTATATAAATTTCTCTTCTTTGAAAACCATCCATCATGACGTTAGCAAACAGCCAGAGGAAGCTGCAAAACATCTGTAATCCAACTGCAATTATTCTGCAGTTCAGTTGAAGTTAGACTCTCTGCTCCTTTTGCAATCCAACTGTAAAATGCTGCAAAGAAATACTTTTCACAAAACTGATGATAGTACACTCTATTGCTCTTCTTCATTCAACAAACTATGTAGTGCTCAATCATTCCAAGCTTCAAGAAATTCCATAATCAAACAATGAATTTAAATTTAACTTCTTGCTGTTATATTTCACTGCCACTCTTCAGTGGTAGAAGAGTAACCCTAATAACACACTAATCTATAAATAAGATCACATTTCTCTTCTTAGGTTGACTTAAACCTCTAGCCTTTCCTGGCACAAAAACATCCACTCATTATAGGCTTTTCAACCTCCAAAACTCTAGGTGCCTTTGATGCTCAGAATACCACTTCTTACATATACAATTGCTAATGAATACACAGGGCTTGGGGAAAAAAAAAAAGTACAGTCATCCCTAGACTTATGTTGGGGTTCTGTTCCATCAGGAAGGACATAAGTTGATACATTAAATCAACAGAGTTATAGGGGTTAGGGACTTAACAGTAATAAGTATACTGTCATTTTAATTTTTAAACCTTATTATAAAACTGTACTGTGCGTTACTGCCACTATAAAACAGGAGAATAATCACCCAAATCTTTTTCCACAATCACATCTTCATTACCTTCCCTATGTGAAGAACCAGGCTGCAGCTCTTCTGGTGTAACCTTTGTTTTTTGATGAAAATGTCCAATGTGCTTTGTTTATTCCTCTTCTTCTTTTCATCATAAATGTGTTTATAGCAAGCAAAAGCATCATGTACGTTCTTTTCTACTAATAAGTAGAAATGGTTAAACTAATAATCTTTCTGTAGAAAGTTTTTTACCTTGGGTATGTATTATGTTAAAGATACCAAGCAATTTTATAAGCTAGGGATTTTAATCCTTTTTCCCAAGTAAGCAAACAAACAAGTAAGTCAAGTTTGCAGTTGCACGTAGTGCAACACTAGGCAACTCATGGTAAAGGTGGAGCAAGCTCTGATCACTTTCCTTAGAATTTTCCCCTAATGCAAAGCACATTTCCTTGCGGAAATGTAGGCTGCTATGCATCATACATTTCATACATTTCTAAGGAAAGTGATCAGAGCTTGCTCCACCTTTACCATGAGTTGCACTACGTGCAGCCACAAACTTGACTTACTTGTCTGTTTGCTTACTTGGGAAAAAGGATTAAAAAACCTAGCTTATAAAATTGCTTGGTATCTTTAACATAATATATACCCAAGGTAAAAAACTTTCTACATATTACTCTCATCCTGAGATTTTTATTTAATGAGGTCAAAGCACCTTATGACAACTTCTTTAGGTAAAATATTTATAAGCTCTGTATTACTCCTTGGCATTTTTTAGGTCTGGTTCCTACTGATGAGACCTCAATAAAGGTCGAAACCGGTATGAGTAGTGACCATTACCTTAATGCATAGCATCATACATTTCCGCAAGGAAATGTGCTTTGCATTAGGGAAAAATTCTAAGGAAAGTGATCAGATCTTGCTCCACCTTTACCACGAGTTGCACTACATGCAGTCGCAAACTTGACTTACTTGTCTGTTTGCTTACTTGAGAAAAAGGATTAAGAAACCTTGCTTATAAAATTGCTTGGTATCTTTAAAATAATAACCTTTCTCTTTTTCCTCTTCCTTTTCTTGTTCTTCCTCTTCTGCAAAATGTTATTCCTCCAGTTCGATCAATTCTTCGTTGGTCAACTCTTCAGGGGCACTTCCTAAGAGTTGAACTATGTCGTCACCATTCACTTTGAGATTCAGGTTGTTTGCTAGGCTCACTATTTCTTCACTCAATTTACAAAGGTCTTCATTTTTTTCAAAACTTCCAAAATTGTGCATAAACCTTTTTAATTTCTTTTTCTATATGCCACTCATACATTGAGAGATCACTTTGTCCCAAACTACAGCAATATCTTTAATAGCATGATAAAGATTGAATAAAGCCTGTGTAGCTCAGTGGATGTGGCGTTTGCATACCACGGCGCTTGGCTGCATGAAGGAAGACTTGGTTTCGCGTCTAGTCGGCGACTAGAGGAAATTTTTCTAAGCCTTTTTTTGACCGGTTCCTGAGTTAGTCAATCTCTGGCACGGACAAGCGGGTTTTTCCTCCCGGAAACTTGGGTTTTTCGTCCCGTAAACTCAAGAAAATCGACCGTAGAACCCACATCATTTCAGACATTAAATATATTGTGTTAGGGACCACGAAATGGCGGCACATTTGAGCTGTCTCTCTTCACTGTGTACCGCTTAATTAGTGATAGCCTTGGGCCATCTATCTCTGATTGGTACCAGTGGAGATTGAACTGCCCACTCAATCTCCAAAAGTTAGATAGGGCTAAATGGCCTCGCCTACTCCCCGTATACGGGAATAAAAAGGCGTTAGCCGATTTTTTTTTTTTTTATAAAGATTGAATGCTTTCCAGAATTGCATGAGAGTCTGGTCATTTCCTTCAGTAGCAGAAATTGCTTGTGAAAAAGTTCTCCATAGATAATAAGCCTTAAACACTGCAAGAACTCCATGATCCATCAGTTGAATCAATGAACTAGTGTTTAGAGGGAGAAACATGACCTTGAACTTGGTGAAGCTCTTCAATATAAGAGAGATGACCTGGTGCATTATTAGAATTAATAAAATTTTAAATTCTACATTTTTTTTTCATACAATAGCTTTCCATTACATTTGCAGATGCCTTAACATAACAGTTAAGGCATCTGCAAATAATTTTTGAGTCATCCACGACTTCTTATATCTCCATTAATATGATGTTTTTGAAGGCTCATGGATTCTAACTGTGCCATATCACAAATGGTTTCAGTTTATATCCAGCCACATTGCCCCCAACAGAATCGTAACACGGTCTTTAAGAGCCTTGAAACCAGGCATAGATTTTAGCTTTTTGTGGATGAATTGTCCATTAGGGCATTTTTTTCCCAAAACAAGGTGGTCTCGTCCATATTAAATATTTGCTGTGGCAAATAATTTTCCTCCTTAATAATTTTATCCAATTACTTGGCAGCCTTCTCATCGGAACTTGCAGATTCACCATATATTTTTACATTATGCAGTGCAAAATGCTGCTTGAATCTCATGAACCAACCGGAAGAAGCGTTAAATTCGTAGTTGTAATCAGGCCCTGCTTTCTCCTTCAACATGTTGAAGAGAATTAGTGCCTTAGCGGTTATGGTCATAGTGCTAAGGGGCATGCGCTTTTACTTCAGGATGATGGAAGTAGCTTTTCCAATCACTGATAGGACCTTGTTGCTGCTTCGTCACTATTGTCGATTTAATGGAAGCAGATCCTTTCACAGCCTCTAAGATTTTATCCTTATTTTTCAAAATGGTCGTCACTGTAGAATGAGACCATCCGAAGTCATGTGCGATAACACTGAAGGGATTACCAGCTTCATGCTGCTTTATAACTTGCAACTTCATTTCAAGATCAACTGCTTGCCTCTTTTTCTGTGATTCTTCATTAGGTTTTTTTAATTGTGGCGTGTAGGAACCATGTTGCACAAAATATCGCAAAATAATTAACGATAAATACACAAATAACATATTTTTCAAACACCAAATCAACAGAGGAACTGTTGAAGCCAAGCGACAAGGGAGGTTACAGCTAAATGCGTTGTTGCTAAATAAAAACCTTTTTACTTTATGCTCGCTTGCATCTTGTTCAAAAGTATAGTCGAAAATGTTATTTATTCCCTTATGGGATCACAGACGTATCTTCAAAAGGAGTAAGTCGAGGGATGACTGTACTCATCTGTGACAAGTGAGAATTTTTCATTGATGAGTAACAAAATCAGAAGAGGAGTTTCAGTTTGATCAACAGTTTTATTTATGTCATAAATAGTTTTTAGCATTTTTAACTTACTACACCTACTTGAGGCATACTAGTCATTTCAAATGCCTGCTTTGCCAATTATCACTGATTTTGTCACAATGGAATATGAGCAATAAGAGAACAGATACACATTTTATCTTCAGAGATTGCTCAGATGTACTGCAAAGTAATCAGCAAATCATGTCATGGTAACCTAAAAGATTCACAACAGATAGTGGTACAGTAGTTAGCATATTTTGTACTTAATGATAGAATATGCAGAAAGTTGGAAAGCTTGAAAACTTAATAATTATTACACATTTTTTATTTTCCCATGATATATAATTTCTGGATAATGATTCTAAAAATGTAACCTCAATGTTTTTTCTTAGTTTTTGCCAATGTCTATCCACTAGTGTTTTGTGAGCCAATCTGGATTCAGATCATAATAATAATAATCTGCAGTACTTGCAAGTCTTTAAGGACCAAGACCTGCTCAGATTAACTTTTATAACCATAATTTTAGGATTAGATAGTTAGTCTTATGTCTAAAATACATTTTTGTGTTTAAATTGTCCGTGTTCTTCTGGCCATGGTTGCTGGACAAAAAAAAAGCAGAGTTTCCGAGAGGGGAAAACCCTGCCACTACCATATGAGACCACTAACTAATCTTCAAATGAAAAGTTCTGATAAAAGTTCTAAGCATTTTAGACAGGAATTGAACCCAAGTCTTTCCATCCAAAGTACTTTGTCAAACCAACTGAGCTGAATTCAGTAAACCCACTAATTTAGTTCATGTATGTATAAAAACCAAATGAAATAAAATCTGAGGATTTTATTTAACTAAGTTTTTATGATGATTCTGAATGTTTTTTAAATCTCAGCATTTGTTTACAGAAGAGAAGTCCACAGAAGAAACTGTGGACTTTTTTTTTTAATAAAGGGGTAATTCAAGACACATTATAATTCTAAGAATAGAAAAGGTATGTGAAAATTATCAAATATTACTAATAAATAAATAAATAACTAATAGCAGCATAATGCTAAGGAATTTATTTACATGAATCACATGAACTAATTTAGTTCATGTGTGTATAAAAACCCAATAAAATAAAATCTGAGGATTTTATTTAACTAAGTTTTTATGATGATTCTGAATGTTTTTTAACCCTCAGCATTTGTTTACAGAAGAAAAGTCCACAGAAGAAACTGTGGACTTTTTTTTTAATAAAGGGGTAATTCAAGACACACTATAATTGTAAGAATAGAAAAGGTATGTGAAAATTATCAAATATTACTAATAAATAAATAAATAACTAATAGCAGCATAATGCTAAGGAATTTATTTATTTATGCTTATGGCTACATGAACTGGTAAGTGAAAAGTACAATCACAATTTCCAGAAACAAATGATGAAAATCTTAACATATAAAAGTTAAATAAAAGTTACATAAAAGGCACAACCTGCTTTCTAAGTCTTTCCTTTTCTTTTCTTTTCTAAGAAGCCCCAGAGATGAATCACAGGCAACATGAAGCTGATGTCTCAAACAAGGCATCCAAAGGTTTCCAAGCCTCCTGGACTGCTTACAATGCAAAGGAATGGTATGAGTTTTTTTCCTGTGTCCACAGAATGATAAACAGACCAATATATAAGTAGTTAACATATTTGCTTCGACATCTGAAATTACACAGGATAAAAATTAGCCATAACTGACTAAGTCAGTTGATCTATCTCCAAGAGGGTTAAATGCATAAAACTCACTACTTGTGCCATTGACAGTTGCCTTCTAGTCCCTCACCAAAGCTACTGGGCATAACTTTTGTCAATCTGTGCTGCCTTCTCTTTCTCCCCCTAAAGGATAGCAATGTATCATTACCTAAAGACAAGGCTGACAACCTGGCTTCATTCTTCTCTTCCAGCTCATGGCAAATTTACTTTCTTCTTTGCCTAGAACACTGCATCACATGCCTCCTATAATATGATCTCCTTTCTGGCAGACAGTGTGTCTGCCAGAAAGACATAATAGAAATCTTGAAAAATCTGGATACCAAAAAAGGCAGCTGGTCCTGATGGAATCCCAATGACTATACTCAAGAGATGTGCTCCTTCTTTCATTTATACACTATACTGTACTCAGCTAGCATTCATTATACAGCATGCAAGCAAGCCCATATACAGTCAATTCCCCCCCCCCCAAAAAAAAGGTATAAATGTCTATTATCAAGCTACTGACCTATTGCTCACTTCAGTCTCGTACAAAGGAATGGAAAAGGTTACCAAGAGTTAACTTCTTCAACACTTGGAGAACTGTCGGCTAATTAGCAAGCACCAGTATGGATTTTACCAATCTAGATCCACAGATCTCCTGGTGTACATCGCTGTCTAATGCCACTGTACTTGATATCTCCAAGATAGGGTCTGGAATTGGGGGTTTCTCAACAAATTACCACCATAGGGACTGTCTTCTTCCCTCTGTAATTGGATTGCCAGTTTTCTCTGGGATTGATCCCTATGTGTAATGGCGGATGGTGTTCTCCCTTCATATTTTCCTGTTAATGCAGGTGATCCTCAAGTCTCTGTCATTTTACCCGCTTTCTTCCTGATTTATACAAATGATCTGTTCTCGTTGACTGCAAACCCTATTCCGTTTTGCTGATGATAGCACTCTCCATTCATACTACACATATGACAAGCCTTTGCAGCACACAAACATCAACATCTCAAGCTTCAAGATCATCTGTAATAAGTGCTTTGATCTCCTCAGTATACTTCATTGTGGGTGAAAATAACCTAGTCAACTTCAATGCTTCCAAAACACAGTTTTGCTTCCTTTCTTGCAAAAAAGACCTCAGATCTCCACTCACTTTTGATAATACCCAACTGAACAGTCAAGACCAAATCTCTCTTTTCAGATTGACTCTTACTCAAAACCTAAAAATTTCTGCTGCTGTTTCACAAAAGGGCAGTTTAATTGATTAATGACACATCTCTTGTAGACTCTCTTCAGCTACTTGGGTCACCGGTAGATGGCGTTGGTGTAGATGATGAAGGTAGTTGTGGCTGGTGGAGTGGTGGAGACAGAAAGCTGTAGAGTAGGTAGCCTCCCTCGATGAGTCTTTGGACTCCCTTGAGGTGTTATGTAATAATAATAATAATAATAGAAGTCAGTCTCTGTATTGTGTCTCTTCTACAGATATTTTCATTGCAACTGTTCAGTAGAACTGGCACATTATGCCTCCAATTTCTGTCAGATCTACAGAAACTCAACAGCTTGCATTTTTTTTTTATTTATCTCAGTGAAAAAGAGGGTGTGAGTAGGGGAGTGAGAGGCAGGTTTTTTTTCATGCAGAGTTGTGAATGATTGGAATGCCTTGCCTGAGAATGTGGTGTCTGCAAAGAGTTTGAATGTGTTTAAAACACAGTATGATGAGCTGTGTGTGTGTGATAAAAGGACCTCCCAGATGAGTCTTGGACTCCATGAGGTCTTGGGGGTGGTAATAATAATAATAATACCAATTATGTTTACATCATACTTTTCTAGTACTTATGCCCATGAGATTTCTTGTTTAACTTCTTTCTGTTGATTCTTCTTATATTAAGATGCCTAGCTTCAATTCTGTTGCTGTTGAGATTGTTCGGCCTGGTTCTCAGAGGAAAACAGTAGTAGTAGTAGTAGTAGTAGTGGGGGGGGGGGGTTCCTGTTTATCACCATGTTTATTTCTGGTTTAAGCTAATACAGAATACAGTTTGGTCAGCTTAGTCTCAAACTGCCAGTCCATCCTTGTTCTTTCAGTATCCAGTGCATACCTATTAGTAGGTTGCACCACATAAAGGTAAGGAGTGGACATTAGGTCATATGTTTTAAATATGATATCAATATATATTTTAAATATAATACGATTAAAAATATAATGATGATTAACAGTGAGCAATACAAATAAAAAGAATATATAATAAAAGTGTGTGCATATACTATACAAATATAGAAGATATAATTGTTCTTTTCTGATCATCTTGGAGAGAGGAAAAACAAGTCCATAGTCCTGTCTAAATGACAGATTGTGAGAAGTGCTGTTAAATGTTAATTATCAACGTATCACCCACAGACTACTAGTGGTACATGAAGTTCCTCCATGTGGCTTTCAAGTGCATAAGTCTGAGATATGTAATGCAATGATCAAAGCAATATGACAGAACAAACCTATACTAATGTTTATCATGTTCCTGGCATGAATTGCTAACTCACCTATACCATTTAATATAGAAAACTGATTCACATATATTGATTACTTTAGTACAGAAAAATCAGAAAAACATATTTAGTTTCCAAAGCATATTAGTGTAACTGGATCTGTCACATCATCTAGAACAGACTCTGGCCTGTTCTCTTGTATGGCTCTTTTCATGACTTGATCAATGCAGTGAAGCATATTTGCAACATCAGTGTTTCTACTTCTTGGCTATCTTAATTTGTTTGTATAAAATGAATTATAAAGCTGTTGCATTTGATTGCAACAATTGTTACATCATCAGAAAGAGTGCCATGCTTTCAATCATTATTATTTTATTTTATTTTTTTGCTTGTGCAGAATCAATGGTCTGTGGAATGTTTTATAGAAAAATTATCCATGGACTAAAACTTTGAGAACCGCTACCTCAGAAAACTGAAATGTTAGAACTGACTATATTGATGACCTGAACAATAACAGATTAATAGGGAAGAAAACTGCTGGAAGTTGCTAATAATGAATAATACATCCCTTAAGGATATATACCAGGAAATGACAGTGAAACCAGAATATTGCGTTACAATAAAGCTGGACTCATTTCGAAAGGTCAACAACTAAACAGCAGTCAGTGCTCAAGATCAAATTCACTATTCAAAAAGAAAAAAGACAAATTTATACCACTACAGTAATCTACCATTAATCAAACCATTCAATTATCAGAATGGCAAGTTCTGATAAATGAAGTACAATTACATGGTGCTCTACCAGAAGTCAGTTGAGAAACAAGGACTGGTTAATTAAACGGTCATTGTTTTGAAGGTTGGAAAAATGGTAGATTACTGTATTATGTGAGAACCAGATAGTAAATGGACAATTTTCTAGAAAATGTACTCATTCATTCTTTTGAATATTAATCAAAAGACATTTGTTAGTGTAAAGCAGTGCTTCCCAAACTTCTGGATGTCAGGGCCCCCTTTGCAAAAATTAAAATATTTCATGGCCCCCCTCGAAAAAAATCGTAATAGAGAGATATATTATTATAATATTTAATATATTTATATTCAATACAAAACATACACAGCGAATATTGCAAAAATCAAATGCAATTATTACATTTTTTGCCTCTTACCGTTTGGTTCTGAAGACGATGCGGGCTGTTTTGGTAAAATATGAAATACTGTCATTTTTTTTTTTTTTTAGTCTGTTTCTGCTTCTTCTGATTGTTCGCGGGAATTTTTTTTTATTTTTTATCAGCCGCTTATCTATCTCAGGGTAAAATTTTTTAACGTAGAATAGATCAAATAATATCACCACTTACCGATACTGGCACACCACAGACTGATAACATGAAATTAGTGAATATTACCTGAATAAGGGAATCCCCGGACCAGGAACATTTTTCTCTTTTGTGACTTTTCTCCCTTTATGGTAATTAAGCCTAACGCGAAACAGACAGCAAAGGCAGGTTATTAAAACATGCATATGATTGGTGCGGTATTAACAAAAGATCGCGCAACCGAAAGATAAAAGCATAGCTGACACTTGAGTTGAAATGCTAACTCTCTTCAACCGAATTCCATATGTGAAACTGCCATAACATTCATTATATATATATATATATATATTACTTAGTGTTAACACTTTTGCGAATTTTAACACGTTCCATTGAATTTTATTGTTGCCTTGGGAAATCGAACTCACACACACATCTAATTAATAACAATAGTTTTTAGTTAGATACTGTGTTTGCCCATGCAACATATGGTTTTGTTTCAGTCTATACAGCATAGTTTCTGTATGAGGGGACATGTGATTCATTAATTAGTATGTTTTTATCCCAGTTGTCTCTAATTGCACTATTTGTTGAGAAATATATTACACAGACTCACTGGCATAATAAAAGTACTTGTTTTTATTGCCTCTGCAGTATAGTGGCTGTTAGGGAGGGCCTGTTGTTTACCACTGCAAGCGAGTTACTATCTCCCCACATGAACTTGTTTAAGCTTTTTTTCATGTGTGAAGTATATGCGAAACTTTTATTGGTAACAGAAAACTAGCTCGGATGACAGTGATAATATAAAACGAGTTTTGATATGTATATAATCAATATCGACAGTCCCTGATTACAAACGGGTGATGAAAGGGACAGGAAGATTTGAAGCTTCCCTGGAGAGCATTCGAAGTAAATACAATTAACCACTGCTTTGAAATGAAACATATGAATAAACAATATTTACTAATATTCATTAAGCGCCGAAATACGCATGAAGCAAAGTTTGTGAACCAACACCAATGTGTGAATTTTTCCATTAAAATATAAAAAATAACAAAGAAGAAATAATTCTTTCTTTTAGGGTTTGCACGGTGATCAGCACTCATATTTGTAGATTTAGGGACTCAAAAACACACGTGTTGAACAGATTATTTTATTAATTACAAATAAAATAAAACTTGACATTTCGACCTCTATATCGAGGTCATCATCGGAAGAATACAACTGTATGCAGAACCAAGCTACATGCTCATGCTTTCTATACCAGTAAACTAAATCTACGTAGTTAATAAATCTTTTTTCTAGCCTGACCTCTAGTGATAGAAAAGAAAAACAAATGGAAAAAAAAAAAATAATAATAATAATATATATATATATAAAAAAATAAAAAAAAATAAAATAAAATAAAAAAAAATATATATATATATTATAAATAGATAAATGCAACTACAATAAACTGTTAGAGTCCTGTATTAATATTCTGGATAGTTACAAAATGATTTCTTTCAGTTGCTATTGAATGTTCTAACCACTTCACCAAGTCACCAGGTTGTCTTCTTGTAGTGAGAATTTTTCTAATGCTAGTTTAGGATGTTATATAGGTTGTAGATGGGTCGTCCACATTCTTGAAATGGTGAGGCCATCATTTTTGTTGAGATTTGGGTTGTGTTTGAGCATTTCACAAGACTCTTTAAATTTTCTCTCAAACCAGGTTTTGGTGCGGTATTTTTCCAGTCAATTCTATGGTATGTTTGGAGTGCATGGTCAGAAAGGCCTGTTTTACTGAAGTGGAGGTATTTAATGTGTCGTTTGTGTTCGTCTTGTCTGATTGGGATAGTTCGCCCTGTTTCCCCTATGTATGGTACGTTACATGTGCAGTGTATTTTGCATACCCCTGGGTGTGCTAGGTGTGGAAGAGGATCTTTATTTACAACATTATTACAACATTAAAACCATCTTTAAACCCCCAAATAAGCTAAGACACCTACTCAGTTCCTCTAAAGATCCTCTTCCACACCTAGCACAGGGGTATACAAAATACACTGCACATGTAACATACCATACATAGGGGAAACAGGGCGAACTATCGCAATCAGACAAGACGAACACACACGACACATTAAATACCTCCACTTCGGTAAAACAGGCCTTTCTGACCATGCACTCCAAACATACCATAGAATTGACTGGAAAAATACCAAGTCCCTACACCGCACCAAAACCTGGTTTGAGAGAAAATTTAAAGAGTCTTGTGAAATGCTCAAACACAACCCAAATCTCAACAAAAATGATGGCCTCACCATTTCAAGAATGTGGACGACCCATCTACAACCTATATAACATCCTAAACTAGCATTAGAAAAATTTCCACTACAAGAAGACAACCTGGTGACTTGGTGAAGTGTTTAGAACATTCAATAGCAACTGAAAGAAATCATTTTGTAACTATCCAGAATATTAATACAGGACTCTAACAGTTTATTGTAGTTGCATTTATCTATTTATAATATATATATATATATTTTTTTTAATTTTATTTTATTTTATTTTTTTTTTTTTATATATATATATATTATTATTATTATTATTATTTTTTTTTTTCCATTTGTTTTTCTTTTCTATCACTAGAGGTCAGGCTAGAAAAAAGATTTATTAACTACGTAGATTTAGTTTACTGGTATAGAAAGCATGAGCATGTAGCTTGGTTCTGCATACAGTTGTATTCTTCCGATGATGACCTCGATATAGAGGTCGAAACGTCAAGTTTTATTTTATTTGTAATTAATAAAATAATCTGTTCAACACGTGTGTTTTTGAGTCCCTAAATCTACAAATATGAATGAAAGAAGAAATAATATATAATAAAAGTTAAATACATTTCTTTTAAAATAAAAAAAATCTACTTAGTCTTAAAACATTTTAAATTTTTTTTCATTATTTCATGGCACCCCTCAACAAAACATACGGCCCCCAAGGGGGGCCGCAGCCCACAGTTTGGGAAGCGCTGGTGTAAAGCACATTTATAAGATTGATTAAAAACAATATATATGATGCTCTCATAAACAACATATATGGTTTATTAGTGATTAAGAAGCTAATAAACGGTCATACTGCAGGATGGCCCATAAGTTCACGAAAGAGTTTAAATTGTGAATAACTTTTTTAATTATTATTTCTTCAGTATTTGTTTGGGAAATTAATCATGGAAAAGTTCATAACCCAACAATGAACCAAAATTGTGCAATTGCAAAAGAGCATATCACCACCATTTTAATGTCAGAAATGGAAACAATGATTTGTTGCTTGACTGAAAATTTCCAGCAAGAGGGGTTCTGTAAGTGGCTTACCATGATCAGGGAGACCCATTTCAGCTAGGACTGAGAAAAACATTCAACTTTTCCTCTTTCTCTGGCCTTGCTTTTTTCAAGATGATGATGAAGGTAATGCAGTGAATAGTCACTTGGAAGTGATGTCAGACAATGATTGAAAATTTTCTATGCCCTGCAGTAAATGACAGACCCAAGATGTGGTTTCAGCAAGATGGAGCCAGACAATTATGTTACTGTGGACAGACAAGTAGATGAGCAAGTCTGATTGTAGAAACGTGATTACATCAGTTTCAGAAAAATGAACAAATAAATCTTCAACAAACACTTATTCTTCCATTTAATTTACAGGATCTCATGATGAGACTTATAATGAATATGAATGCTCTTTATAAGAATGCTGAGGTTTGATAAATTCTATACATATTATAAGGATACTGAAGTTTCGAGAGATTGTTCTTCATAGTTATGTGAAATCAGAAACAAGTAATAGTCAGTTGTTTTTTATTCAAACACTTTCATTATTTTTAATTGTGCCATACTGTCTCTTTGATGCAAACTTGTTTCCAGATCAAGTACAGAATGGAAAACTTTATTTTTATTTATTTTTTATTTTTGTGATAAAATATAAGATTTTACAGTATCCAAAGCACATTAACTGCAATATTCACAGGAAAAAATAATTTCTTGAATATGCACTTCCCATTTTCAATACTGACTTTTTTAAAAAATAGTTTGAAGATAACAATAGCTTTTATAGACATACCATAATCCACAGAAAAGCATGAAAGAAACAAAAAAATTTAAAGGTGGTGAGGATGCAATCCAAGTACAAATGTGGTAATTTTCCAAATGATTGCTGGGAAAAAACTTCAAATGGAAACACCATTTTCTGATTTTTCATATGTCACAATATAAAATATAAAACTATATATGAAATACTCTTCGACTTAAAGAGGAAAAAACTAAAAAACAGAAATTATCTCTTCAAATTAGGAAAAATTCATATTACATATATTCAAGTAGACAAATGTTTGATTCTATTTTATTAAAATAGCAATAACTATTTTCATTATATTTCATGTGGATTGACTAGGATCTTCAGCAGTTTGGTGATGATGCAAGAAAGATGTCAGTTTCCCTTTTAGCTTAGAAAAAGGAGTGGGGTTGTAGTTTTAACATATTTTAATTTTAATATAATACTCTGTTGATAAAACTGTGCTTCAGGAAGTGGATGAAATTTGGGATCTGGGAATGATGAGTGACTGCAGACCAAAGTTGAGGAGAGCACATTGCAAGTGTTGCAAAGACTGCACATCGCACTGCCACAATTATAAGGAGTACACTGATATATATTAAGGGGGTAGGTTGTGCCACTGTATAAAGCACTGGTCAGACAATGCTTGGACTCAGAGTTGGTTATCTAGTTTTCATTGTGAAGTGGAAATGTTGAGAAGGTCAAGAGATTAGTGACTAATGCAATATTAAGATTCTGGAATGTTGGTTATAGAGAAAGGTCAAAGGAATATAAATTACAGAATTTAATGGATAGGAGGAAAAGAGGTGATATGATACAGATATTTAAGTTAGTAACAGAATTTTATTGGATCAAACAGAGGGAATTATAAAAAAAGTAGCTGACAGGAACCAGAGGCCATCCCTGGAAGTTGTGTAATAATGTGGTGAAGAAGGATGTGAAAGTAGATTTTTACATGGAGAATTGTGGATGAATGGAACACATTACCAGAATGTGTTGTGAGTGAAGGAAGTGTTAAGGAATTTAAAGTTCAATATGATATGTTGAACTTTAAATTCAACATATTACTTGAATGAACCTCCCGATGAGTCTGCTGACTCCATGGAGGGTGCAATAACTATAATATTTCTAAAAGAAACTTACCTCTTTGTGATTTCTACTTAAAAGATGTGAAGACCACAATGCTTCATTTTTAATGTGTATATTACAGACAATGCAAGTGAGCTGTCCTATACTGTTATATATAATATGTGGTTAAGAAATACAGATGAATTTATTAAACGTACATTGAACAAAACACACAATAAGATAATACGTCTTATTAATAACAATAAGTCTTATTAATAAATTTTGAAATAACAGCACTGTTATTTCAAAATTTAAATTGTCAAAAATTCTGGGACTATGATATATTCTAATAGTCCATTATCACTCTGCTACTCCCTTACACAAAAAAAAAATAGTGGGCAAACTAAGAGATAATTACTTGAGTGATTTTAAGCAAAAAACGTTTATATCAGCATAGATGTGATTTCTGCCTCGTAGATGTCAACTGTAAAACAAAATTAGAATACTGTATTAAATATTGTTTCTTAGCCGAATAAGAAACTCAAAGAGTTTCATGCCGAATATAGTTTCTACTATATTCGGCATGAAAGGTATTTGCTTATGCTTGGAATCACTGAACTTTATATAGTTTCTACTATATTCGGCATGAAACTCTTTGAGTTTCTTATTTGGCTAAGAAACGATATGGGATGTAACTTAAACAAGTCATATGTCGCCGAATTGAAGCTTTGGCTCTTCATATATCTAATAACTGTATTAAATATTTATTTCAGAATTACCAAATATTTTAATACCCTCTTAAATTACAGCCTTAATTTGGAAAATCAATTTTAAGAAATGAACATTAATCCAGTGACAATACCTATTTCTGAATGTCATAAAATGCTTGCATTTTTCTATCACACATGAGTCATTTCAAATTTAGTCCAGAGCTGAAAATTCTCTGATGCTTTCATGTAATTCCTGTACCCCCAATAGTTACCAACCTTTTTGGATCATGCCCCACCTCAATGGCTCAAAGATTTTGATGCCCCCCCCCCAGCATAATAGCCATAACAACCAAGTTCTGAAAAAAAGTATAATATAAATGGGTACTTTAAATAAAAAATGAACATAGGTAAAACTGTTTTTAATTTGACTTTCTTCAATGAATATAAATTTTATATTACACTTTGTATATTATAAAACATAAATCGAACTGAACTCGGAAAAATAAAATCCAAGTTAATGTGATCCTTGAGCTTGATGTCTGCTGCAGAGACTTTTTATTTGAGGTACTAATTTTGTCAAATTCAATCTCAGATCCCCACGGTTTGTGAAATTCAGGTGATTTCTTTTTGTCAACAACAAGTCATTTACATCCCTAAAGCCACATTCAACTAAATATGACGACAGGAAGGACAATAGTAATTTTTTGCAAAACTAGTTGCATTTCGGTATTTCGTTTCTGTCTCGTCACAAAGCCATACCATTGTTCCTTTTATGTTGAATAAAGTTCTAATAAAGTTCTAACTTTCATCATTTTGCTTTTCTGAGAGTTCTTCTTGATACTGTATTTATGTTGACTACTGTGCTAACGTTGACAGCTTTTTTCTCGGAAAATAGGGTTGCAACATCAATTTATCACCAACAAAGGTGATTTTTTGACTATATCGGTGATGAGATGACGAATGTAACATCATTTTCCAATTGCCCCTCAAAATATTCAAATTGCCTCCCTATGGGGGTGTATGCCCCATGTTGGGAAACACAGCTGTACACCAACACAGGAAGAATTAGTTGGCCAAGAAAAATGGTTTCTTGAGGAATCCAACAGTTGGGATCATAATGGTTCAGATAATTTGGAAGCATGTCAGAAAAAAACGTGGTGGAAATGGGAAATAACATCACATCAATGTAAAGGTAAGCTTATGATGAACAGACACTAGTATTCTAGATGGGGTACAGGAAAGGAGAATGTTCAGAAAGACTAATTTTCTGTCCTTTTCTTTTTCCATGGTGAAGTTGATGTGTGGGTGCAGGCTATTGATTTTAGTTAAAAAAAAAAAGTCAGTAGAGATGCTTCTGAGTGTGGCCAGATGGCAAACACATCAACCAAGCAGTGTACTCAGAAGGAAGGCTAAAGTTGTATTGAGGAGAATAGGGAGTTTTCAAGATGTTCTAAGCCTTATCACCTGCACTTGTCATCATCTGACAAGTGCAGATGACAAAAGACTTTCCATAGCAACCTAAGAGACATAAGATTCAGGTGGAATGCAGAATGAGTGCTTCTATATCTATGGGAGCTTCAATGTCAATGTCTGGATCAGAGGATGAAAGAATAATCGAATTAAGGAAATGAAGCACAGAAATTATTCATCAAGCTGATCCCACTAACTTTCTTATAATGCTAGACATCATGCAGATTACAATGGCTATATGGCTGCTACATGGAAGAAGCAATCAACACTTGGTTCTAACCTGAATTGCCTAAAGGGCAGGCAATAGCTAAATTTAGAATGATTTTAAGTGAGAATGCAATCAAATATGGTTGCAGCATGTTATCGGTATTCACGCAGGCATGTGAATGATTTTTATAAGATCAATGATGATAGCAAATGCTTTGGCGGCTCTATCTCCTGTATTTGTGCAGCATTGGAAAAGGAAAGGTAGATGTAGTTGTATACATTTAAATGAAGATGACTAGACTAGGAAAAATCAATATTTAAATAAAGGAAATTAAAAAAAATTGCAACTAGCAGCATTAGATAAGGAGGAAGAGAGAGGAAAGGAATCTAGTAAAACAGATTTTTGCCAAAGAAGATGAAAAAAGAGGATTTTCTAAACTAAACATCTTCTGACATGGTATAGCAGAGTAATCATGTAAATTCACTTCCGACAAAAGAGTCAAAGAGAAAAATGACTAAAGAAAGTATAATGTTTAGTGACTAAAACAAATGACAGCTGTGATTCATTTCTTGGGAAAGCAGACAAGATGTGGCAGGCTGGAGATAGAAATGAGCATCACTAGTTTGCTATCCCTATATTCAAGAAAATATGTAAAATAATAATAATGTTTTTATGGTTGGCATCGGTGGCGCACCCAGGGGGGGCAAGGGGTCCTGCCACTCCTACCCCCCCCAAAAAAAAGAAAAAAGAAAAGACACTAGAAAATTTTCCAAAAATCTTTTCCTAATTAAAATTCAAGGCGAACGAAGTAGTGCTCGGGTGGACCAAGTAATGCTTCATTTGCCCAAGCTTGGCCAGAGAAGATCACGGGTATCGTGTATTGGCGATCACTGCAGATGCTCAGTCATAGGTCGTATGCAATGTGTAGTGTCTACTCTCAAATCGTCCACTCAACTTACCCCTCCCCTAAGATTAAATCTTGAGTGCTCAGTCCCCCCAACATTAAATCCCGAGTGTGCCACTGGTTGGCATACTGCTGATTTACTGGTTTCTGCTGCCCTCCAAACTTGCCTCCATTATTTTTGTAGCTTAGTGGAGTTGTGACAGCACTGGTTGTAACTAAAACCATGTGTCTGTGGAGTAGATCTGAACGATCTACTCCACAGACACATGGTTTTAGTTTCAACCTTTTACAATCCTTTTCTGCAAATCGTCTCTTTTTTCATGGTTGAATATGAAATTTGGAGGGAAATGGAATGTAAAATAATGGATTATTTATTAAGCAATACATATGAAGATTTTGCCAACTTCTCAGCAGTCTATGTTTTGTTTTACCTTATATATATATATATATATATATATATATATATATATTAAAAAATTCTTGGTGCATAAATTCTTTATTTATCACTATATGTATATGATTAATATGTATTCCTGTATACTCAACTTGTATTTCACATTTTCTGTAAATGTTAAAAATTGACATTTGGTTTGATTGGCAAATCTACATTAGCAAGACTTCCACACTGTCCCAAAACATCCCAAAATATACCTGATTTCAAATTCATCAAACATTTATGCATTCATCACCTGCACAGAACTCTCCATGAGAAAATGCCACTTCTCATATCCTTGCTGAAATTAGCAACCTCCAGAAATTACCCCCCCTTATTCTTCTCCCTTCTCATCTACAAAAAGATTTACTTTAAATAATTCTCTCACCAACTTCATATCTATCATATCTCCTCACCTCCTATTAACTAAGCTCTGCAAACCACATCTTCCTCTCAGCATATTTCATAATGTGATACCATCTTGCTTACCGGCCTCACCTTCTCACTAAATCTAGGTTTCTTGCAGATTTTTTTGCAGTCTCACTAAATTAAAACTTAAATGAGAAAACAAGGTGATCTGGGCAGTTCTGTATAAGTGTCGTTAAGGATGTGAAGACTAGATTTTTAGCTTGTAGAGTAGTGAATGAACAGAATGCGGTACCAGTGAATGTGGAGTAATAATGAAAAAAAAATAATAACAATATTTTCACTAATGAGTTGCCAGTTATGTATTTATTATTATTTTTTTTTTAATGTGGCATTTGCCTACTTTTCTTTTTTAAGACAAAGGATTGATTAAACCAAGATACTGAGGTGAAAGCCTTTTTACTTATCTGGGCCCCAAAACTGTGAGCACCATTTTCATTTTTAATATGTTCAGGCATTATCACTTTCATACTTCACATGGCTAGTGTGTAAAATAATGGATCTCTCAAGATGAGTTTCCTGACACCATGAAGGCAGAGACCTGCGTTATAATAATAATAATTCAGCGTGCAATCCTGCAATATATATTTAAAAAAAGGATATTTTGCTAACGGTGAATCTATTTTATTATCTGTAGATTTCATTGCTGTTCTCCGCTCCTGCATAAGTTTCCTAAGGTCACTTTGATTAACTTTTTTTTTTGATGTAGACATTTTTATGTAGCCAGTCACTAGTACAACAAAAGAAAATATCTACTTTATTGTAAAATTATACACAATCGAGGGAGAAATGAACAACATTAACTACAACTATTAATCTACACATTTGGATTGAATAAGCAACATTGTTTTGACGAGACCGCAACGCCCTCTAAATCTGTTCTGTACTAAACAAACGAAACGAGCACTTTACTCGCAAATTGGAATCTCCAAAAAGCTGAAGAGAAAAATTATTAACTACTAAAATGGGTTGGCTGATTTAGTTATTTATATTTTTGAAATGGGTTGGCTAAGAAGATTACTTGGAGTATCTACTAAGGTAGTTTCTGACCTCTGGAATGTCGAGTATGAGGAAAGATTGAAAAGATGTAATTTGCAGAGTCTAGTGGAGAGAAGGAAGAGGGGAGATATGATAGAGACCTACAAGTTGGTAAGGGGTTGTTATAGGATCAATGGTGGAGAAGTTCTACAGAGAATAGTGGGAGATCAGGGAAGAACCAGAGGTCATGCCTGGAAACTGTATAAAGAGGGTGTGAGTAGAGGAGTGAGAGGCAGGTTTTTTTCGTGCAGAGTTGTGAATGATTGGAATGCCTTGCCTGAGAGTGTGGTGTCTGCAAGGAGTTTGAATGTGTTGAAGACCCGGTATGATGAGATGTGTGTGAGATAAAAGGACCTCCTAGATGAGTCTTTGACTCCATGAGGTCTTGTTTAATAATAATAATAATAATAATAATAATATCTCTGCTGGACGGACTAAGAAACGAAGACATAAGAAAACAACTAAAACAAGAAATAGCAATAATAGACAAAATCCAAGAAAGAAGACTGCGTTTGTCTGAGAACAGAAAGATTACCAAATAAAGTCCTGTATACAACGATGGAAGGTTATCATCATGCGTATCAAGGATTTAGGCCTAGCATGGCATGTTCCGGCCTTAGAAGTAATCGTTGAATCGTTTAAGAGGACGTCCTGGTTTTCTTTTTCCTAATGGTTTGTACTTTAAGGCTTGGTTTGGTAATCTTTCTGTTTTCATTCTTTGAACATGTTCCATCCATTTATGTTTATATTTTTTAATTTTTTCTATTACTGGTTCTTGGTTTAATTCATTCATAATTTCTTCCTTTCTTTTGGGATCAAATAGGGTATACTTTGCAGTTTTTCTCATAAACTTCATTTCTGCTGTTGTTAATCTTTGTTTGTCTTTTTGTTTTATTGTCCAGATTTCGCTTCCATACATTAAGACTGGTAGGGCTAATGTATTGTATACTTTTAGCCTGGTTTGTTTTCGAACTAGGTTTGGTTTAAATATAGAGTTAATTACACCTGTTATTTTTAAATATTTTGCAATTTTTATGTTTATATCTTTTTCATTTTCATATGTGATCATACATCCTAGGTAGTTAAATGAATTCACCTGTTATCTAATACTATTTTAGTTCTTGCTGGATCTTGTCCTTTAAAGGCCATAGTTTTTGATTTTTCCGTTGATATTATCATACCATAATCTTTGGATATCTCATTTAGATTTAAAATAGATTTCTGTAAGTTATCTTCAGAATTTGTAATTATTATTTGGTCGCCTGCAAAGATGAGGGTGTTTGAGTTAACTGTAGGTGAAAGTTTAATTCCTTGATGTAAATTTTTACTCCATTTTATTATTATTTCATTTAAGTAGATATTAAAAAGAGTTGCTGAGAGGGGACATCCCTGTCGGACCCCTTGGTTTATCTCTTTCGTATCTGATAGCTCGTGATTTAATCTTATTTGTATTTGATTATTTTCATATATACTTGTGATAGCTTTTAGGATATTATTTGATATTTGTCTTTCTTTTAATGTGTTTCTTTTAACTTTGTCAAATGCTTTTTCAAAGTCAATAAATGCAATATGTGTTTCTAAATTATATTCTCTTCTTTTCTCTATTATTAATTTTAGGCAAAAGGCCGGGTCTATAGATGATTGTCCGTTTCTAAATCCATTCTGTACTTCTAGAATAAAGTTTTCGGAATATTTCATTAGTTTACTATTTAAGATTCTGCTATATATTTTGTAACAGGAATTTAATATACTGATACCTTTATAGTTTTTAGGGTCATCTCTATTACCTTTCTTAAAGATAGGAATCACAATTGCTTTTTTCTATTCTATTGGGGGGGGGGATACCAGTTGAGTAAATTTTATTCAAAAATAATAAGAGTCTTTCTTTTAGTGTTGTTCCTGCATATTTATATAGTTCTGAACCTAGCTTATCTTCTCCAGGTGATTGTCCATTTCTTGTTTCTTTCAGGCTGATTTCGAATTCTTCTTCAGTCAATTCATTTTCATTAATTGTTTGCCAGTTGTCTTTTTATTAAATATTTGTCTGTCCACAGTTCTGCGTAGTAATTTAGAAATTCTTCTACTTTCAATTCAGTGTTTAATTTTATGTTTTCTTTGTATCTGCATTTAAGTGTTTCAAAATCTTATATACATTGGGTCTTATTTTATATAAATCATGTTCTAAATTAGAAACAAATTTATTCCATGATTCTCTATGTCTTTTTCTGACTTCTCTTTTACCTATGGCTCTTATTCTTTTATATTTTATTTCATCTTCTAATCTTTTACTGCTTAACCATTTGTGATAGGCTTCTTTTTTCTTTTTGATTATTTCTTTGATTGTGTATCATCCCAGATCTTCAGTTTTTTTTCTTGTATTGAATTTTTGGGTCTTTCCAATGCTTTCATTTGCTGCTGCATTTAGTATCATTTTTATATTAAGCCATTCTATTTCTTCATTTTGTTTTATTTTATCTAGATATTGGTTAATTCTTTGTTTATATAGCCTAGTACATTTGTGTCATTCAATAGTCTAGTTTTATAAACAAATGTTTCAATTTTTCTTTCTGTTCTTGTTACTTGTAGCCATTTAGGTGGTAATCTTAATTTTATTTTAACAAGGAAGTGGTCACTGCTTATTTCATATCCTCTGTGAACTCTAACATCTAGTGAAAATTTTGATGTCTTTTCATTTAATATGAAGTAATCTAATATTGATTTCCATCCTCTTGCTGCCCAAGTATATTTATGTATGTCTTTATGTTTATAGAAGGAATTCATTATTTTTAGGTTATTATAAACTACAAAGTCAATCAATTTTTTACCATTTCTGTTTAGAGTGTGTTCCCAATGTATTCCTATATTATTATTAATTTTCGTGTTTCCAATTCTTGCATTTAATCTCCTGCTAAAATTATACAATAATTTTTATTTATTTTATTATATATGTTTGTAACTGATTACAAAAATCAATATTATCCTGTTCTCTTCCTTCTTTTGGGGCATATAAACCAATTATTGTTAAATAGCCTCTATCTATTTTTAAGGAACAGAAACTCAGGTCAGGTCTAATGTCGGCATGACAGAAGGGTTCCCTATTGTCGTAGGGCTACACCAAGGGTCAGCTCTGAGCCCCTACCTCTTTGACCTGGTCATGGATGTACTAGTGGAGGATGTCAAGAAGGAGGCACCATGGAGCATGCTGTTTGCCGATGACATTGTTCTATGCGAATCATCCCGAGAGAAGCTTGAAAATACCCTGTAAGAGTGGACAAAGGCATTGGAGAAGAGCGGAATGAGAATTAACCGGGTGAAGACTGAATATATGTCAACGGGGAGTGACAAGGATGTCGTCATACGACTCCAGGGTGAAAGGCTCATTTCAGGGAAGAAATTTAAGTTCCTTGGGTCGGTTGTCGAGAGGAATGGTGACCTGGATGAGGAAATACAGCACCGAATAACATGCGGTTGGATGAATTGGAGGAAGATGAGCGGGGTCCTGTGCGACAAGAGATTGAGCTGTAAGAGGAAAGGAAAGCTCTATAAGATGGTGGTGAGGCCGGCAATGCTCCATGGTGCGGAGACGTGGCATATAACCAAGGCACAGGAGAGGAAGATGGAAGTAGCGGAGATGCGGATGTTGAGATGGATGAGTGGTGTGACAAAGGACAGGATAAGGAATGACTACATCAGAGGGACGGTTAAGGTGGGACCAAATGGCAAGAAGATACAAGAAAGTAGGCTGAGGTGATTTGGACATGTTGAGAGGAAGGGTGAGGAGTATGTTGGTAAACGAGTGGAGTATATGGAGTTGGAGGGAAGGAGGAAAAGAGGCAGGCCCAAGCTCAGGTGGAGGGATAAGATGACAGAGGATCTTAGGGAGAAAGGATGGAGTCCGAAGGATGCTCTGGACCGGAGAACTTGGAAGAGGAAGGTTAAAGATTGGTGCGCCGACCCCGTTTAACATGGGATAAGGCAGAGTGAAAGAAGAAGAAGAAGAAGCCTCTATCTATTTTTATTCTAGCTTCTATTATTCTTTCATTCCATAATTTATAATGTTTTAACTTTTTTGAAAGGGAGTTATGAATCCAAATCATTGTGCTGCTTATGCTCTTTGGTCTCTATCGACTCCACTGTATATCACATTAAAATTTTCAGTTCTCATAGTTCCTTTTAGTTTCTTTTTTGTTTCAGTGATTACTGCTATTTTGAAATTTCTTTCATTTAATAACTGGTCTAATTCTATTTCTTTATATGCTATTTCTCTTACATTCCAATTTGCTATGTGTATTATATTTTGCCGTTTCCATTTTTGTTTTACCTTTTCCATTCCAGGGTCGTTTCCCATAGATTCAATCCGATTATCTTTTTATGTCAGCTTACAAGTAGAATTATGTTCTCAATGTCAGGGGGACTAGCCTGACGATGGAATAGTTCAGTGGTACGACTGCTAAGGCTTCTGAACTAGCCTTCTTCCGAATTTAAGCCCATAGGAAGAATAGGGTATATTGAAGGGGAAAAAGTAGATTATAGAAGAATTACAGTAAGGTTTATAGAGAGGGCATAGTTGTAAGGCCAGAAATGAGAAGACCCCATGGCCCTGGAGTACTATAATAGCATAAGGGTCATAAAATAAGAAGAGTTGGCTGATAAGGCCTTATAGGAAAGAATAAAGTAAGTGCATCTTCCTCAAAGTAGAAGAAGGAGAGGATAGATCCAGCTAGAGGTCCATGGGAGTGCCACTTCCCTTACAATCAAGATGATTGCCCCTTGATGGCCCTGTTGGTCCACGAGTCCTTATTCAGTATATTCAGACCACCCCACCATATATACACACACACACACACACACACACACACACACACACACACACACACACACACACACACACACACACACACACACACACACACACACACACACGCACGCACGCGCATGCTCGCACACACACGGTGGGCTCCCCTATCCGCCACCCAGGGGACGCGCTCTCTAGGGGTTACAGGATCCCCCCGAGAGATGGAAGGTAAAAGATCCAAAGGGCGGTCCAGAGTTAGATGGAAAGACAAAATAAAAGAGGATCTGAAAACGAAATCACAACAAGTGATACCAAACTGGACAGAATTGTTCGGACTCTCCAGGGACAGACATTAAATTCTTTCCACTTACTTCTGCAGGTGGAAAGAGTTCATTCAACCTAGTCATCATCCACATAGATGGTGGAAGAGAAGAAGAAGAAGTGGATACGCAATGTTAAATGAAACGAAATATTATAAAAATTGCCGGGAAAATCTGTTGCCAGAAAGTAGAAAAGAAAAAAACCCTCATGATCAAGTTGTAATATGTTAGAAACTAGTAAATATTTGGATCTGTATTTATGGGCACCTGTGTAACCCTTCCCTCCATTTCGTTTCCCTTCACTACTCCAAGAAAAACAGTTATAGGTTTTGTTTCTAGTCGCTGAATATATGAACTTTTTTCTTGGAATGTCATCATTCACTTACCGAGTTAGCCTTTCTTGGCACTGCCAAAAAGTTTTTTCTTTCCTAAATGGACATTTGAATGAACTTATGGTTGGCACAGTCAGTTTATTGTTGAAAAAAATGAGGTTTCTAATTTGAAACACAGCAACGGAATGTTTTGTATTCAGTTTGTGGGATTCATTGAAAGTGTAGAAGAGATAAGCGACTTAGAATTAATAATCGACAAAGACCAAAATTTGAGACCCGCATTTTAGTAGTATTCGATGAACACAACGGATCATTACAATGTTTAAGAATGCATCGACATGTACAAACCAAGTTGTTATAGTTCCTATATGTGTCCTTGATAAAGCTACAGTGTGAATATTTTATGTAAATCTGTTCCCTTGAATTCCTAGGAGATAAAGAAATTTGGGGGAGAATTTAGACTGTGCCACTTCATTCAAGTATGGAGTAAGAAGACAAATAGGGAGAAGAATGAAAGATTTGATTGAACAATATAAATTAGCGAGGAGGTCCTATTTTTTTTAAACAGAAGCAATGATTCATACAGAGCGGAAGTAAAAGAAAATGGAAATGAATAACGAGATTAGAAGTTGCTTTCATGCTCAGAGAGTGGTCTGTGAATATGCAGAATTGTCCAAATGGAAGTATATATTTTCTGCGTAGAGATTAACAACATTCGAATTGTCACCGGATTTTAGATTTTACTTTTTTGGCTTATATAAATTATCTGCAGTAAGCGAGTAGCTGAGTGGGATACATTCTTCCCCATGGATGCCGATTAATTAAAACCCAGCATAGTATAATGGATATAATAATAATGAATAAATTTAATCCACGATATACACAAATAGCTTGGATTAGATGAACGACCAGTAGTATAACACAGAGTGGACTAAACAAAAAACATCATATATTATTTTGCTCTGAATTGCTACATTGGCAAAACAGTGGATACACCATGGTGTTATTAAGTAAGATACCGCTACTTTCGAAATTCTAAAAATACACATACCAGGCGCTAAATTAGAAACCTTTATACAGATGAACATAAACTTCACTTACGCAACTTATATGCAAAATACTCGGTCACGTTCATGTAGAATTGTCCTGTCACCATTCTTAATGATTGGCGTGGTTAAGCTCTTTCGCCAGTTACTGGGAATTTTTCTTTCTTGAGGTACTGTATTTAGAATATGCCATAGTTCCTTTGGTGTTTCCCATTATATATTTATAATTTATTCTGTGTTATCTATTTACGCTCATGTTCTGTTTTTAAGTTCCTTAATACTTCGTTCAATATATTTTCTCTTGTTTTAAAAGATACATTGTCCTCGTAATTCACATAATTATCATCGAATATGTTATCTTTGTTTTCTTCTTTGCATAGCTTTTTGAAAATAATTTTTCCATTTCTAATTTCATTTAGTTCGTTCTTTTGAGTATGTATTATGCTTCTGATTTTTCTTTGAATGCCATCAAAATCCTGTTCTAATTCCTTGGAGTAGTTTTTCAAATATAATTTTTTGATTTTCTATATCTCACTGTACACTTTGTTTCATATAGTATCATATTCTTCCTAAACTGAGATGATTGATTTGTTTTAGAGATTTCTGTAAAATTCGAATTCTTTTTTCCCCACTAAACTTTTCATCTCTAACTTAAACCACGATGTTCCCTCTTCGATTAGTTTTTGCACTAATTGTTTCACTTCCACTGAGCTACACAGACTAAAAGGAAATGAGCCTGTGTAGCTCAGTGGAAATGGTGTTTGCACTCCTCAGCATTAAACCGCCAGAAGATAGACATTCAAGTCTAGTTGCCAACTAGGGGAACTTTTACTAAGACTTTTTTCTACTGGTTCCCGAGTTAGTCGTTATCTAGCACAGGAATGCTGGTTTTATATCCCTTAAACTCGGGTTTCTTCGTCCCGCAAACTCAAGATAATCGACCGTAGAATCCACGCTATTTCAGACATTAAAAGTATTGTGTTAGGGTTAGGTTAGGGACCACGAGATGGCACTTGTTGAGTCCTCTCTCCACTGCGGCTGCTTAAATTAGTGAAAGCCTTGGTTAAGTTATCTCTGATTGGCTACAGGTGGAGAGTGAACTGCCCACTCAGTCTTTGTTTCTGATACTCGTAGGCTCGTAGCATTCGTTTACAGACATAATAATCTACCTGCATGTTCTTTTGTATACTCTTGTCTGCAGTCTGCTTGACACAGTTAGATAACTTGCAGATCTCTATTCTTTCTAGTGCCTTATATGTGTAGATATCTTTGCACAAGTTTGATGGATTCGAACCAGAGGAACACAAAATCAAAATCGTTCTCTCCTCGTCAACATTTCGATGACAAAGCCCATCCCGTCATTAGCACAGTTATACAACATTGTCACTCTTACATTCCCATTCTCACCATTTCTCCATTTATAATTTAGTTTCTCTCACTCTCTGTGTTAGGTCTCATACCATTTATTTGTTTTTCTAGACTCCTGACACCAAACGCATTCAAGTATAGGCTTTCCCTCTTATATAAATCCAGTCTTCCTTTAAACTCACTCAACACATCCAAAAACTGGCATCTATTTCTTCTATACAGCGCATGAAATGAAATCGTTTGCCATCATAGCCCTTCTTAATTCATTGTACAGACCAAATAGTGCCTCAGAAACTTTAATCAATAAAGTATTCCTTTCCACCCATTCCTGAATTTTTATTCAAGATAGGGTGGATAGGAATAAGATAATATATGGAGATCACCACGTTTGTGAAAGGTAGATCAAACCTACTAAAAAAAAAAAAAAAAAAATCAACGAACTCCTTTTTATTCCCCGTATACGGGGAGTAGGCGAGGCGATTTAGCCCTATCTAACTTTTGGAGACTGAGTGGGCAGTTCAATCTCCACTGGTACCAATCAGAGATAGATGGCCCAAGGCTATCACTAATTAAGCGGTACTCAGTGAAGAGAGACTGCTCAAATCTGCCGCCATCTCGTGGTCCCTTACCTAACACAATATATTTAATGTCTGAAATAATGTGGGTTCTACGGTCGATTTTCTTGAGTTTACAGGACGAAAAACCTGCTTGCCCGTGCCAGAGATCGACTAACTCGGGAACCGGTCGAAAAAAGGCTTAGAAAAATTTCCTCTAGTCGCCGACTAGACTCGAAACCAAGTCTTCCTTCGTGCGGCTAAGCGTGGTGATTTGCAAACGCCACATCCACTGAGCTACACAGGCTCCCCTATTACTAATTTATTCATATTTTATTTAAAGTAATACCGGAATTAGATTAAAGAATACTTTCGGATTTTGTAAAGAATGACAGTATGCTGCATGGCAAACTATTAAATTGGTTGGAGCAAATGAAAATGGATGGATGAAGCTGGTGGCAGAGGTAAGGAGAGCTGACAGACAGATATCAGAGAATAGCCTAGGATAGAGTAGCATAGAGTAGAATCAGGGTGAACGAGAGTGACTAATGGAGTGCCTTGGGGACTGTGTACTAGAGGAACATTTTTTCATTTGTATACTAATGAGAGAGGGAATGATTTCAAGGATAATATTTCTTTGGAATTGCGTGAAAAATATAATGGTTGTAAATTTAATGTTTCAAAATATAAGGTTATGCACTTTAGGATGAAAAGATTACATACTGTGTATCATACTGATGGCGTATGGAGACTAGCGATTTGTGGGTCATAGTGAAGAGGATGTTGAAGTTCAGAGGGTATGTTGCAAAATTTGTCAAAATAGCTCAAAGAATTTCTTGGATGTTTAAGAAGACACTAATAAGTAAATATTCCGAGGTTATTATCCCTCTTTTTATGGTTATGACTCAGAGATATCTTGACTACAATGCACAGATCAAGTGACCTGGATATCTTAGCGATTAGGATGTTGCTGAGAGGTTTTAGAGACGAGTCACCAGCAGATCTGTGGAATACTTCATATTAGGATAGATTAAAAGTGTTTTGGTTAACAGGCAAAGGAATTTAAACATGATAGAAACTTATAAATTATCAAAGGATTAACAACTAAAATTGACACCAAAGAAATTTCTCAATACATAATTGGGGAGAGAGTAAGAGAATAAGGTTTTACCCCATTAGAGTGTATTTAATAAGGGTGCATGGAACCCATACTATTACAGACTGGCATATCACGTTAGGGTAAACGAGATGGCAACACTTGTCTGTTCATCGGATGAAGCTTATATTCAATCACATCCTTGGGCCATCTATAACTGATCGGCTACTGGTTGAGATCGAACTCTCTGCTCGGTCTTCAAAAGTTAGATCGGGCTAAAATGATCTTGCCCACTTCCTGTAAATGAAAAAAAAAAAAAGGGTTAGCTAATTCCAATTTACAAAAGAAAAAAAAATGGTGATTTGCATTCCCACGAGAAATAATGACTAGGATTAAGCTAGTATTTCTCTGAAATAGACAAAAGCCTGCATGATTATCGTTTACAATTGGCATTCGAACTATTGGCGTAAGATGCGGTTGAATAGATGTATTCAACCGCATGAAATATGGAATTTATACTTCAAATGTGTGGAGAAAAAAATAGAAAATGAAAATGAACCATCAAACAAACTTTCCCCTGGATAAATCTCTGTTCCACTCTTCAACACATTCTCTCTCTCTCTCTCTCTCTAGAACTAAGCGTTCTGTATTTTCTGGTTTCAATTTTGGGTTAAGGCCGAATTTTATATCAAAAGTGAATATCATGGGAATTATAGAAAAGCATCTACATAATATTCCAAGGGATGCAGCAGATATAATATAAAATAGCAGATCTTTTGATTAATTATACAAATTCTATTAAAAATATATATCTACAGCAAAAGTAAAGGCTCTCATGGATGTTCTTAAAATGGACAACATTTTAGGATTAAATTCTCAGAAACAGAATATAACAATCTTTCTTGATTCGACCGTGTACTAAAAACAAAACGATAAGCAATCAATGGTGGTATTATTATTATTATTAAAAAAAAAAATCAGCTAACGCCTTTTTATTCCCGTATACGGGAGTAGGCGAGGCCATTTTAGCCCTATCTAACTTTTTGGAGTCTGAGTGGGCAGTTCAATCTCCACTGGTCACCAATCAGAGACAGATGGCCTAAGGCTATCACTAATTAAGCGGTACGCAGTGAAGAGAGACGGATCAAATGTGCCGCTATCTCGTGGACCCTAACACAATATACTTAATGTCTGAAATAATGTGGGTTCTACGGTAGATTTTCTCTAGTTTACAGGACGAAAAACCCGAGTTTCCGGGAGGAAAAACCTGCTTACCCGTGCCAGAGATCGACTAACTCGGGAACCGGTCGAAAAAAGGCTTAGAAAAATTTCTCTAGTCGCCGACTAGACTCGAAACCAAACCTTCCTTCGTGTGGCCAAGCGCGGTGGTGTGCAAACGCCACATCCACTCAGTATATTTTTATTAACACTAAAGCATCTATGTACAATCAAAATAAATATATATACAACTATTTGCAATATATACATTTGTACATAGAATGCTTATTCTAATTGACATTTTGATTCACATTTCTTGAGGCTACTTCTACTGAGGTTATTTGTATCAACAACAGCAGCTGTGTACATTTAAAAATAAATATATATACAGCTATTTACAATTTGTACATAGGCTGCTAATTCTGTTAGGCATTTTCATTTACTCGTTACAATATACTTATGACACCTGTTTTACAATCATTGTTTAAATAAGATACAACATCACATGCTCAATTTCTATTTTCCTTATTGTCCTATTGAATTGCTTGAGCTGTTATTTTTGTTGGTATATGTTACATAGTGATTTCAGTCCATTTATAAGTTCCATTATCAGATCAGTCTATTCTCGTTTATATATATATATATATACATACATACACACACACACACACACACACACACACACACACACACACACACACACACACACACACACACACATACATACATATATATGTTAGCATTGACATTTTCCATATGTACAATTCGTTTTACATATATCTTCATTTTATATCTTTGTTCACATATTTTGGATGACTATTTTATTAACTTAATTTAAATGCACATCTTATTCTTAAAATACATACATTGCTTATGTATTTATTTACATTTATATATGCATATATTTTGGTAGTATCTCTATATCTCATGCAGATTTTATTTTTTTGTAGGCACTCTTATTTTTACAAAAAGAATTCCATCTTGCTTTAACATTATATTGTTTGCTTAACTTAAGAGGTAAATCTGTAGTTTCTTATATACAAAGTTTTCTGAATTGCAGAATTAGTTACAGGTCTATAAATGGATAATATATCCTATTAACATTTTGGGTTATTATCATGTTATGAACTTATGTTATCTGCATTTCTTACAATTGACATTTCTACCGTCCTTGTGTCTGTATATACAAGAACATATACATATGTCTGGTAGTATATCTTAATCTACATAATTATTACTAGAGTAGTTGACTTATCTTAAGGAGTAATTTGCTATTTACTTTTCATTTTTTTTTTTTTTTACACAATTAGATATACATATATATATATATAACATTCTTATCCCTTATATATAGGCGTACCTATATATTATTATTAATATTTTTATTATTTTTTTAAACTTTTACTTATTCATTTATTTTAATTATTTTATATACATATATACTTTTTTTTTTCAATTTTTTATTTTTATTTTATTTTTTTTATTAGATTTGATATCTTGTTGTCATTATTCCTCTCGTTGTGGCGAATGAGCCTACGTTAACAGCACCTTTGTCTGGGATTATGCTTTTGTTCAGATAGTGGGTTATCATTATTGTCTACCACTAACTACGGGGGTTCCATTATCGGTATAAGTTTTATTTTTCCTTCTTCTTCTTCTTCTTCAATTAGGCCGAGTTTCCTCCATTGCTGTGTTGTTATGCTTTTGGTTTGTGTAGTGTTTATAATAATTTCCTTTAAATAATTGTTAATTTTTGCTAGTATGTCTGGTCTGGTGTCTCTTCCGTATATTTTGTCACATCTGTGGGACCATATTGCATACATTGTTATTATTATGATTATTAGTTCTGTTTTTTTCATTTTTTGGTCTTCCAACCAAAATAATGTGTTTTCAGAGAATGGTTGTGTCTTATGTAGGAATTCCTGTATGGTGTTCCATACTGTGGACGTTTTGCTACAGAACATCATAATATGATATATTGTTTCTGGGTCGGGACAGAAATGACACTTCGCTGGGCCTTGTAGTGGGATTTTTTTTGCTACACACCACATTTTTGTGAGGAGACAGGCATGGTGTACTTTATAGAAGAATGTTTTGTATTTTGGTGATATTGGAAGTCGGAAAACTTTGCTAAGCACTGGACTTAGCCTAATTTCTCCTTTTCTTATTTCCCTGTGTTGGGGAGGTGGGAATGTCACTTGACTTAATGTTTTATATAGTTTTCTTGGTTTAATTGTCAGTAAGGTTTCGGTATCTGAGTGTTTCATTATATATGTGTACCCTTCGGCTATTTCTTTGAACATTCTCGGGCTTGTTTTTTTATATCTGGAAGAGAGCTTATAAACCTATGCGGCAAACACTTTTGTAAGAATGTTGCCGCATAGGCATGATAGGTTTTTGTGTGTGCTCGGGCTGCTGTTATTGCCCTGCCGATGAGAGTTTTCAGATGGATGTTTAGCAATGCTAAACCTCCAGCTTCAACTTCATGGAAGAGTGTTGATCTGCCCATTGGTTCATACTGTGAGCCCCAGATGTATGTAGCGCATAGCCTGTGTATTTTTTCGGCCCACCTTCCGTGATACGGGGTGTTGTGTATCTTGTACCACAGGCGAGATGTTAAGTAGATGTTGCAAACCCGGGCCCTTCCTCTGACGGACAGCTGTCTAGGGCGCATTGCATTAATTTTCTTCTTTATGCCGTCATGGAGTTCTTTCCACTGGTCATCGTGTGATTCTGAGCTTCCGATGTTGATGCCCAGAACTGGTATGTAATTATTCACCTATATTCGTGAAGGAATCCTTGGTTGGTTTTCCCACTTGCCAATTATTTTGCAGTGGGATTTTGCCAGATTCACATTCAGTGCTGAGGCTTTGCTGAAGTCATTTATTATTTTGAGTGTTGTGTCCAAGGATTTTTGTGTTCCTAGTGTTAAAGTGACGTCATCAGCATATGCCAAAATTTTGGCGTCACTTTCTCCTTGTATATGTGTTCCTTTGATATTGTTGTTTGTGTTAATGGCTATAATGAGTGGTTCTAGGGCTAGAACAAATAGAGCCATGGATAGTGGGTCTCCTTGCCGGATGGAACATTTTATTGGGAAAGAGGCTGAGAGATTTTTATTAATGATCAGCCTACTTTCCGCGTTTCTGTACAAAAGCTTAATCGTTTCTTTCCAGTTTACTCCAACTCCTATTCGATCTAGTGTTTCAAACAGGTATTGGTGGCTAACTGTGTCAAATGCCTTTTGAATATCTAGACCCATTACAATACATGGATTTTCTTTACATGGAGAGTGGCTGGTGAGTGGAATGCATTACCTGATTGCATAATGTAGACATTGAGTATTTTCAGGGCAGATAGAGAAGACAGGACAGGGAACGGCATAATGATGATGGTGATAGCAGATGAATTGCAGACAACAACAACATTTGGGTAGATGGCAGTTTCAGTCAATCTCATGTGAGATTCAGGCCAATAGGACAAAATATAAAATTGGTTGCTGCTATAGGCCAAGGGGCTCCACTGATGATGTAGCAGACATACATCAGCAGATTAGTACAATGAGTGCAAGTTCAGTAATTATAATAAGAAAAAAACCCCGAAGAATTTAAATAAGAATAAAGTCCAAACAAGATGGTGGATTCAAAGCCAGGATGTACGATCCAACAGTACATCCTTGTCTAACACCAGATTTAACATTAAACCATCTTCCTGTACTTCCTACACAGGCTCTTAATCTTATTAGTATTATTATTATTATAAAAAAGCCTCCATGGAGTCAAAGACTCATCGTGGGAGAAAAAAGCAATTTTTAAGGAATAAATGTTGGCATCTAAATCAAATAGAGATGTCTTCTCAATTCCTGGTAACAGTAACAGATGCCTAAGAGAATGGACCCCCACACACACACATGGAACATTTCTCCTAATAAACTAATAAAAAAATTAACCAAGAGTTTGTTGTAGTCCTTAAATCAAAATTGTTAACCTGGAATTTGAACAAAACAGGCCACGTTCGGTTTTTTTTTTTTTTTTTGCATATTCTACTCTTGGTCTGTGATCCAATCAGATCACTTTTCACAGAAAAAATTCGACATTGATATTTTTCTATTCTACATTACGCTGTTACCCTTCCCGGAAAAGAGATGCCATAAACGCACTCTAGGATAGAGCACATACATAATATCAAATACCATCAAAATGATAATGGAAATAATTTATCTGGCTTCTAATTTAAAACTAACAATCACTGCTTAATATCAGGATATATATGTGTATTCTTTTAAGTGCCCTTTAAAAGGCTATCGCTTGTTTCTCACAGATAAAGGAATATACATAATACAAAGAGTGGTAAGGTGTTAAATCAGTATGTTTATAAACACAACAACGGAAAAATTTCCATGAGGTCACCAAAACAGTCTCGTTTTCTTCAGAGACCACATGTGTATTAAAATTTTTGCCTATGTGCTGCATCCGTTATGTCAGCCAGATAGGACGCTCGGAAAAAGATTGGCATAAGAGAACATATTAAGGATGTGGAAAAACGGCGGAAGCATATATCTGAACTTGTATGTCATACTAAAATAATAATCAGCTAACAGATTTTATTTACTGATAGGGAGTAGGTTGAACGCTGAACGCTATTGGCTCAGAGGGTGACGCTTATCGCTTTTTATATTCCTGTTTTCTGTTTCGGAAGAAGTGATGGAAAATGTTTGTGAGCGTCTTTGCTCGCCGTGTGGAGGCAGGGATGGTTAAATGTCGTCGCTGAGTGTTAGGATGCGGTTTGGTCTTTTATGTTTCCAGTGGTCTTTTTTGTCGTAGTTTCCGGCTTGTTGTATCAGATGGTTTGGATGCGTAGACGTCTTCGTGAAGAATTTTTCTGCTAGGAAGCGTAGTAATGAAGAGATTTAGGGATATTAGTGTCCCGATGGATCTGACGTTCCTGACGAACCATGGGGCGTCCAGGATCATTCATAGGCATTAATTTTGCAGTCGTTGTAATTTGAGGATGTTTATCCTGGCGGTATGACTCCAAGCTGGGAGGCGTATGTGATTGTGGAACTAATCACCGTCTCGTAGATTAGAATTTTGTTTCTCGTGTTTAGTTTGCTGTGTCTGTTGATCAGGGGGTAGAGATACGCGATGGCTTTGGATGTCTTAGTGCATGTGTTCTTGATGTGGTCGTTGAAGCATTATCTTTTGTCGACATGTGCTCCAAGGTATTTAATTTCTGTTTGCCAGGGAATTTTGGTGTTGAACAGGATGATGTCTCCTTTGGGAAGGGAAGCTTGTCTTCTTGTGATAAGTAGGGCTGCACTCTTCTGGGGGTTGACTTGCAGTCGCCAGTCAGCAGACTATTTCTCTAGTTTTTGGATGGTGTCTTGGTTGAGAAATGCGGTTGGCGAGATTTGGCCAGTACTGCCGTGTTGTCCGCGTAGAGGGCTAGAGCGGGATTTTGTGGGATGTCTGCCATGTAAATAGCAAACAGAGTCGGGACCAGCCGTGATCCCCAAGGAACTCTGGCCGGGATTTGTCGTTGGGGGGGGGGGGGGGTTAAGACAGCTTAATTTATCTTGACTTGCATCTTCCTGTTTATGAGGTATGATTTGATCAAATGTATCATGTTTAATGGAAGGTTTGAGATGAGTTTGTATAGCAGACCGTGGTTCCAGATCTTGTCAAATGGCCTTTGAGATGTCGAGGAAAACGGCTCTAATTATGGTGATATGTTCAATCAGCCTGTGGATCTGTTGGGTGGTCAGGGAGTATTCGAGGCCATTTTAACCTTATCTAGCTTTTGAAGGCCAAGTGGGCTGTTCCATCTCCACTGGTAGCCTATTACAGATAGCTGGCCCATGACTGTCACTATCTCTGCCATCTCTTGGTACCTTATCCTAACTTAACCTGTAATATACTGAATTCTATGAATAGCTAATTACTCACATTCATTATTCTCTGAATAGGTATGTGAATAATTTCAAAGTATATGAGTAAATAAAAGCTACTATAACGATACATTGTTCAGTTCAGTTCAACAAAAATGAAGGTCTTATTTTCAATCAACTGTGGCCATTATATATTACAGATCTCTAAAGCTGTGAGGTAGGTTATGATACATATTATATAGTACGAGCTCAATAATGACTCACGTGTTTTATATCTCAAAACCACGCTCACCTTCAATATAGTGTCAGCCAGAAAAACACATGAAATTTGCAGACATAGGATACTACGGGAATAACGATTAATTACCTTATTTCGTTGGATCTTTTTTTCCAAAGCTTGCGTGGCCTACGCATAGGCATAAAACAGAAAGGAAGGAAATCATCTGTAATGCATTAACTGGTATTAGATATTAAAATTAAGATTGGTTCAACGTCTTTCAGTTTCAGTATTAAGTGAATGTTGGTCAATTTCATAATTACAACGTTAGTTAGGCTATTGGAGAATTAAATTAACGTAACGCTTGTAAATTATTAGTTAGGCAAGTTATTCAACATGATAATTTCGATAATTGCTATCCCCTGTCACTGGGCCTCTTTGACACAGACCTTCTGGACAACTGACCCAATTCTGTAGTGTACGCTAGTGGTTACTTTCATGATGTTCACCGGAATTACAACTACTGTAGTTCTGTCTATTACTTTTCCTGCATGAAATTTTGGGGGCTCATGACCACCTCTTGAATGTTTTTTTTTTTTTTTTTTTCGATTATTACTGTTTTGTTTGATGTTCTCATCCGAAGGGTTGGAAAATGATTATTTAATACAGTATACGATTTCGTGATATTACTAGCTCCAACAGTCTTAACCTTGAAATCTATTTCTAAATCTAAAAACTGAAAGTAACATATTTTTACATTTTACACGAGCTTCTAATTAATTCCTGAATTTTTTTTTCGCCAACAACGGAAGTGTGAGTCGCAGCACGAGTTTTGTTTTTTTTACATTTTTTTGTAGTGTTGAGAATGGTGGTATGTATGCATCTTAGTTAATGTTGCAGATTACTTTTAGCGGATCACGGCACAATTATTAAAGATAGAATTGAATAATTCAGTTTTATTTATCTTTATAAAAAATGACAATGCAATTAAGCTCGTTCTGGAATACGGTGTATAAAATAACGTTTACAGTGATGTTTGTGGACATTGCAAAGTGAGGGAGGTAACAAAAAATATACAGTACGTGCTGGCGGTTTCGAATAGATTTCAGTATAAATAAGAAGATTAAGGAGAACATAGTTGAATATTAATGAAGTTAAGTATTTCGTTTTTCGAATACATAGATGAAAGGGGGAGGGAGAAACCTGCTCACTTTGTTGTGTCCCAGGACTGCGCATCAAGAACAGAGCAGCAAGGGTATTTAATGGTGGAAATAAAGAGTTTGAAGTTTAGGAGAAATAGCAAGCGTTTTATTGTAATACAGAGACAGCAAATGAGAAGAATAAACAAGGGGATATGGTTAAGCATTTAGGGTGAAAAAAAAAAAAGTAACCTTTCTTGAATGTCTATCCATATGCCCGAACTAAATGCATTCTTCACGTGTAGTTTTTAAAGTTCGATATTTTCAAACTTCCAGGAGAATGATCTTATCTGCACTAACACCATTGCCACATAAAAAAAAAAAAAAAAAAAAAAATATATATATATATATACAGGGTGTTCGGGATAAATTTGACATATTTATAATTAATTATATTTTTCCGTAAGTTACATGTATTAACACACACTTCTCTTCATTTAAAAGTTTGGACCCTTCTTCATTCATATACAAGATGTCAGAAAGGATGGATAGCTGGAACCCACCTGAATCATGGAAGAGAATAACTTGTATCATGATGATTCGTGCCCGCCATCAAAATAAGGATATTACGACTGCTGCCCAATGCTCCCTGAATACAGTAAAAACAATCAGGCATGAACTAGAGACTTGCAATGGTGACTACGAGGATGTAGCAAGAAGAAAGATCCCTAGCAGACGATCTGATTGCGTTCGTACAGCAGAATTCCTCGCAAATCTGCAGGAACAGGTGTTGAAGAACCCTGGCATTGGAATTCGGGCTTTGTTCGTGGAGTTGCTAACTGTAGTCAAGCCCTGGATAACAAGGGTAGCCAATGGTAGGCCGTATGTATGGCAGCAGGATTCGGCCCCTTGCCACACCTCTGGGAAAAGTCAAAAATGGTTGTCTGAAAATTTCTACGACTCCACCAGTCCAAATGTTTGGCCTCCAAACTCCCCAGACCTTAACCCCATGGATTATTTTGTATGGGGCGCAGTTGAAAAAGACACCAATCGCACTTCCAGTAATACAAAAGCCCAGTTAATGGATAAAATTAAAACAGTTTTTGCGGCCCTTCCCAGGGAGACTGTAGCATCAGCTTGTTCGAGGTTCCGAAGCAGAATTGAAGCTGTGATCGATGCTAATGGTGGTTATTTTGAGTAAATCTTGTTGATAGTATTGTAATTAACTCTGCCTGTAATGTTTTTTTGTCAATTCATTAAATTTAATAGATACAAAGAAGATTTTCTTTTTCCTTACGAAACTGTCAAATTTATCCCGAACACCCTGTATATATATATATATATATATATATAAATAAAATCACCCAGGGTGCAATACAGATATTATGTATTGCAGAAAGGGCTCCAAGTACCAATTCTTAAATCTTATATACATTCATTAATCTCGCATTGTAATTAGAACGTTTATATCATTATTAGAACATATAAATATTTCTAATTTTTTGTTTCCTTTGGTTTTGTACTCTGAAACTTTGTATTCAATAAAAATATATTTAAAAATGTTTTTTTTAAATTTTTATTCTTATTGGGGATGGGTACATAAAATTTCAGCATAATGGATTTTGTAGGATTAGAGACCACAAGACAGGGGCACTTGTCAGCAGCCTCTCTTCACCAGATGCCTGTACATCAGTGATAGTCTTGAAGCAGCTATCTTTGATTGGCTACTGGTGGAGACTTAACTTTCCTCTTAGTCTCCAAAAGTTAGATAGGGCTAAAACAGCCTTGCTTACTACCTATCAGAAATAAAAGGTGTTAGCTGATTTTTTGATTTTGGATTTTGTGGTTACCAGTAATAATAGCCACAATAATGATATTGAAAGTTATCAGAAATATTGATGGCATCCTGAATGGAGTCTTGCACTTTAATTCCAGATACCTTTTGCAGATGGTCAGGTATCTGGAATTACTCGAGCGTTAATTTATTCAACTAAATATCAATTTTTATATAACGAAACCTGTGGTGAATTCATCACTAAAAAACACCCGTACTAACTACAGTAATGACTATTTATTTTGTAAATATTTCATTCCAAGTATCTTGGGACATCATCAGTACAGTAGTTCAAACAATACTAGGAATAACATAGTTAGGCGCATGATTACAATGGAATCTCAATATGTGTGCAGTAATGTGTTATAGAAGTAAATTAAATATAACTGAAAAAAAAATATATATATATATATATATATAAAGATTATTTTACACAATTTTGTATGACAACAATTTCCCATGCTTTAGGAATAGTAAGAACGTCGTTGCAGTTTAAATTTGGTCTGTGTTGTAGGGCCTCAGCACTTTCTTTATATAAACGTTCATATTTAAAATGGACGGCTTTCAAAAAATATGAAGAAATACAATTTTGTTATTACTTACAAACCTATCGACCAAATCTATAACTTGGAAGTTCATTTTTCACTCAGTTACACTGTAATAAATTTAGTTTAATCCTTTATGCTTCCTTAATACTTAATGCATAGCAGTATATATGTCTGCAAGGAGATGTGCTTTGCATTATGGGAGATACTGAGACAAGGAGTGATGAGAGCTTGGTCCACCTTTGCTTGGAGTTGCCATGTTGCACTACCTTATTTCAGGTGCAGACTTTGTTTGCTTATACTTGGATAAAGGATTAAACTAAATTTATTACAAATCTATAACTTGTTACCTTCTCCTAAGGACAAACTCTTACCTCTGATGTTACCTGGCATTTATGAGATCCCATGCTCCTGCAAATTGGCTTACTTTGGTCAGACAGATAGGTCTGTTCAAAAATGCACCTTGGAACATCAAGACCACATTCATCTTTTCAAACCACAGAAATCTGGTCTCTCCCAACACAGAGTTGAAAATCCAAACCATAGGATCCATTGGGAGAAGTCAAAACTTTTACACAGATCTTTATATAAATATGAACGTTTATATAAAGAAAGTGCTGAATCCCTACTACACAGACCAAATTTAAACCGCAATGACATTCTTACTCTTCCTAAAGTATGGGAAATTGTCATACAAAATTGTGTAAAATAATCTTTATATATATATATATATATATTTTTTTTTTTTTTTCAGTTATATTTAATTTACTTCTATAACACGTTACTGCATGCATATTGTAATCATGTGCCCTAACTGTATGTTATTCCTAGTATTGTTAGAACTACTGTACTGATGATGTCCCAAGATACTTGGGATGAAATGTTTATGAATTAAATAGTCATTACTGTGGTTAATACATGTGTTTTTTAGTGATAAATATCAATATAATGAAGAAATTAGGAAAAGTCCATATATCGGATTGCAGAATGTTAGCTACCATGATAGATTGCAGAGTTGTGATTTGTGGAGTTTAGTGATATAATCAAAACACTAGTTAGCAAAAGCATTTTTGTTAACTAATTGTGATAAATTGTTTTCAGAGTAGAGGGAAGCAGGAACACGTTTTTGGAAGTTATATATCTGTTGTAAAACGATGAATGAGGGAGTTAGTAGTGATTTCTTTTGGTGAAAGGGTGTGAGAAATATTATTATTATTATGTGACACCTCCAGGGAGCCCAAAGACTCATTGAGAGAGCACGTACTCTACAACTCTCTGTCTTCACTGACTACAACGACACCAACGGCATCTACTGCCCATCACCACCACTAGTATTTCCACAGACAATCACAAACATCCATGCCCACAGTGGGATTCGATCCTGCAGCCTTTTGGCTGGAGAGTGTATATGCTAACCACTCAGCTGACCAGGCCAGCAATATGTGGGCAAATAAATTTAAGGCATAGTTGTTTGATGATGAGTAAAATGGTAGTGGAGACAAGTGCATAATACAGTTGATAGTAGAGATGATTAAAGTGGCATTTTATCTCTGTGATTCTTTGTTTCTGCAAGTATTACAAAATAATTACATTACAACCACTGACAAGTTGTAATGTAATGTAGTCTGTGAATTGTGTATATATTTTTTGGCCAGTTTGTCTGTTTCGAAAGAAGATAAACCACAGTTTCTGGATAAAATACCCTGCCACCACCTTTATGAAACCATCTAACTCACCTTTACTTGAAAAGCCCTTATATATACAAGGTCCTATACATATACTTGGAAAGAAGTCAACAGACCCCCCCCATCATGGGCAAGGCACGTTGTGCCATGTAATGAGTCGTGTTTGTAGTCGGTATAAATTGAAGGAATGTGATGCTCCCTAGTCAGTGCAACTGTGTCTGGGTAAAATGGCTGCAAGAAAGAAAATGTGGTGCAACCCGCTAATTTTATGTACTTTGAGAGATGGATCAGTTAAATTTTGTCTGTGGTTTCTTTCTCATCACAACAGAATCCTGAGTTCTAATTCTTTTTGGATCTTCTATGGTCTTTCTCAGGGTGAGTGGACGATAATCCTGGATGGGGAAGGCTAACCCCAGGCAATCTGCTTTGAAGGGGAATGTCATCTGGGTCCCACCTAATAAGGGTCTGCGAGTCTTATGTTACTGAGCACATGGCTAACAGATACCTTTTAGCTAATAAGATGAGAATTAATCTGAGTCTTTTTCTTACTACTTCTACTCATGCCATTTTTTTTCTTTTCTTCCTCTCCTATGAATGGGCTCGCTTGCTCTCTGTAATTCTTTATTAGGTTGATGCGAACCATGCACTCTTTCATCGAGACAGGAACTGATGAAGTTTGAAAAAGGTGTTGTGATAGGATGCCATGTTGCAGGCCTGTCTGTTAAGCAGTTGTTGACAAATTGGGCCACCCCAGGTCAACAATCAGTAATACCATACTGAGATGGAAGTGCAGGGAGTCAACTGTAAGTGTTATCCATGCCCACCGAACATGACCATAGGGTGCTACGAAAGATAACATGCAAATACCAGCATTCGTCGATTGACATGTTAAATGTGGAGTTCTGGGCATTGACTGGAACATGAATCTGCATAAAAACAAGGAATGAAGCTCATAACATTGGTTTCCATGATAAGATCACAATATGCAAACCCAACATGCAGCATCTTCGGTGGTGCAAAGATTGTATGCAGTGGGATGCGGAAGCTTTGAAAGCTGTACTGCTATGGAACGACGAATCACACTACACCATCTACCGAGAAGATGCCCAGCGGATGTCTCTTACCAGAGTGCATAACTCGAGCTATGAAATTAAGAGGTGGCACTATGATGGTATGGTCCTGTTTTTCATGGTCTGGTCTTGGACTTCTGTGGTGCCACAAACATTGAACTCCAAGAAGTATCTGAACATTATGGATAATGCAATGCTTCCTACTTTGGGGTTTCTGTGGAATTGATCATTGCTTCTTTCAACAAGACAATATGCACTGTCATAAAGGTGCTGTTGTAACTGCATGGTTTGTGGACATGCAGATTTCAACCCCTGTTGAACAACTGTGGGATGAATTGGAGCATCAGGTGAAGTCAAGGGACGTCTGCTCCACAATAGTCCAGGACCTCATTACATACATACTGGAAGAATGGTCCTAAATTCCCATTAGCCTCAATATACAAGTAGCCCAGGTGTGACATTACTTCATGCACAAACTTTGTTTGCTTACACTTGGATAAAAGTTGAAACCAAGAATATTTCTTGACATCTTTAATTTATAATTTACTTTTAGTAGTAGTAGCACAAAAATGTTTGAGCTACTGCTAAAATTACATTTGCAATATATGTTACCGTTATTGATATATATATTTCTTTTTTTCAAATTATTGGTAATTATTAACTAATATGGTTAACAACTGACTGGCTCAGTGAAAATTTTATTTGTACTTTTCATGTATAATAATGTAAAACTATATAGCAAAACTGCTAAGTTGTGATATATTTTATATAGGTTTACAGTGAAAAGACAAAGCACCAGTTATGGTCTTGCGCTTCATACTTAGGTAAGAAAAGAAAACATTTTCCTTAAAATATTAGCTTACAGTTTATTTTATCATCATCAAATTCCTGCCATGTACCCTCAAGGGGTGTACAGGATATGATAGTACTACATGAAAAATTTACATCATTACTAACTTCCTATCTACAATTTCCCTCCAAATCAGTCTGTTACTTGTCAAGACTCCAATGTTATCAGAGCTTATATTTCTATCATCTAAGGCACTTTGTACCGTATCAAACCATCTATATCTTGGTCTTCCTCTATGTCATTTTGCTGCCAACCTAGCAGAGATCACTTGTTTTGCTAATCTTTCTTTGCCCATTCTGTTTAAGTGACCGTATCACCTGAGATTAGCTCTGCTAACGCATTCCTGAATGCTGACAATGTCAAGTTTTTTTCTAATATCCTCGTTTTTAATATGATATTGCCATTGATGCCATCTGTTCATGCTTCTAATCTTCCTCAGGACTCTCATATCTGCAGTTTCTAGTCTTTGGTTAAGTGCTTTACTTCTGACCCAGCTCTCACATCCATACGTTAAAACTGGTTTGAACACAGTCTTGTATATATCTAATTTAGTGTTCTGACTAATTTCTCTCTTATTCCATATGAATTTATTCAATTGACTTCCTACCATACCAGCTTTGTTGATTCTGTTGTCTATTTCCATATTTAATTTACCATCTTCACTAAAAATCATGCCTACGTAGCTGAAATATTTTACTTGTTCCACAGGTTCTCCATTCACAATGCAGTTGACATTTTCAACGATTCTGCCCAATTTCATCGTCTTTTTATTGCTGACCTTCATACCATATCTATTACAACAGTTATTCCATTTAGTTAGGGAATCTTGAAGACTTGTAGCAGATTTATTTAGAAGTATCACATCGTTTGCATAAAGCAAAGAGCTGACATTAACATCTCCAATTTTGATATCAGGTTTAATACCACTTTCCTTCATAATATGATCCATATAGATAATGAATAACAGAGGGGGATACCTGTGAGACATGTACATCCTTGTTTCACACCAGATTTAACATTAAACCATCTTCCTGTATGTCCTTCAATCCTAACTGCTGATTTACAACTCAAATAAAGACTAAGTATTGCTTGATATAATGCCCCCATTGACACCATATAACTGTAGCATATTGAATAGCTTCTCTCTTGGCACTGTTAAATCCTGAATGAGAGAGAATTTATTCTAATTTATTTCATTCAGATTTAACAAGTAACAAAATTCCAGGAGCAATATTTGTATGTTAGTAAAAATAAAGTTGATTGTGAATTATCAATAAAGTTCATAACTTAAATATTTTTCTTATGCCTTATACTGTTATTAGTTTTTGTGAAGTTATCAGAATTTGAAAATATGTAAGGATCATAAATTTCTAGTTGTATTCTTTAAATCTTTGATCTTTTTGCTTTAATTTACTTATAGTTCTTCTATATGATGTTTCTTAACTATTAATTAATCTTTTTTTCAGTTGCGCAATCAACTCTTGGCAGCCACTTAATTTACTGATAGAGTGTGCAAAGCTTAGCTGACAAAGGGATTGCCTCCAGCGAGAGCCAATTTCTTTGTTTTAATTCTGGTGCTAATCCTTCTTCAATTTAGGAAATATTTATTTGATTATGCTGCACCATCCAAAACTCTAGCCAAGAGGAAATTTCATTGTCAAGAATCTAGCAATCAGAAATGCACACTATTCCTTAAATCGATATTTTCTGTTCTAAACTTTGATATCATATAAATCTTAAATTTCTCTGCAGTCGTAGCTATCTCTAAATGTTAATTCCGTACAGATTCAAATTTTCATGAGCGGTGCATTGAGACCAAGATCAGGCAGGTTATTTGATTGACAAAAAAATGGATTTATTCATTGAACTAAGTAAGATACAAATAACAACAATTAATTGGTTAAAAACTAAAGCAATCATACAGGCTAACGTTAGTTAACAAAACATCTCCAGGTCATTCTTAACATCTCATGACACAAATCTATATCTCATATAAAGCTAAGTTTAACCCCTTTCTAATTGCTTAACATTTCCAGCTAATCATTCACAATTTGGTTTTGTAAAGTCCTATCACACACTGTAAATCTAGTAACTAATCAGTTCCTTTCTTAGACTCCTATTACTCCTCTCAGTACACAAGTAAATTGAATAAGATTCTACTTTACCCAGGGGTCTGGAATTCCTTGGCTTCCTCCTTGATCATTTGTAGGATGTCTAGGTCTCCTTGATCCTATGTCTATATACCCCTTCCTGATAAAACAGACTTGAGGGTTCGGTCACGACTCGGTTCCTTCAGTGTAAGCAAATCTGGTCTGCCGTGATCGGATCAAGTGGTTCTTCATAACTTCTCGGTCTACGTTGTATTCTCCGCAGAGCTGAGGTCTGTACTCGAGATGGATTTCTGCTTGACCGCTGGGCTGCCTACCGACATCTTCGGCTTTGATCGTACTCCTACCACCGTCCTCGGGAACTTCGGAGCTAGATGACCAGCACGATGGGAGAAAAAGCCTCGAGTTCGTGTCACTCAGCTATATGTCTTTGTCGCGATGTTCTCTCTCTTACGTCACGTTTTTTCTCTCGGCACCTAAATCTTCTTGCACCCAGTGCTGTCACTCCTCCTAGAGTGTTTACGGGTAACTTCCATGCTCAATTCAGTCCTTGTTTACGTGACTGCCTCAGGGCTTCATTCCTAATCTGCTTAGTTCGCTAGTACTATGACTCAGATTTACGCACACTAATATAATCCTTACATATTTTCAAGTTCTGATAACTTCACAAAATCTAATTACAGTATAAGGCATAAGAAAAATATTTAAGTTAAGAACTTTATCGATAATTCACAATCAACTTTATTTTTATTAATGTACAAATATTGCTCCTGGAATTTTGTTACTTGTTAAATCTGAATGAAATAATTTAGAATAAATTCTCTCTCATTCAGGATTTAACAGCACCTTGTCATATGCCTTTTCCAGATTGACAAAACTTAAATACAAATCTTTGTTATATTCCCATGATTTCTCGACTATTTGTCGTAAAGTGAAGATCTGATCTGACAGCCTCTATTTGGCCTGAATCCAGCTTGTTCTTCACCAAGCTTTTGTTCCACAATTCTTCTGAACCATTTCTCAAGTATACTAGCATAAATCTTAGCAGGAACACTCAGTAGGGAAATACCTCTATAATTCTCACATTCAGTTTTATTTCCCTTTTTATGTATGGATACTATGAGATATATTTTATATATGGATACTCTACTCCAATCATCGGGAATTCGTTCCCCCCTCCACGCCTTCTGAACTATGCAGTGCAGCCACTGTAAGACTTTTATACCATCATACTTAAGCAGTTTATTTTAAGACAATAGATATCTCAACACATTCATGTCGGCACCAGTTGCATATCATGGCATAGCACTCACACAGGAATTGTTTAATCTGGTGGTGGGGTTAATTATTAGTTAGAAAGTGTCCCTAAGTTTTATATTTATATCTATCTTTGTATAAGATCATTTCAAGAACAAGGTCAGAATTATGCATTTATGGACAATTCACTTTGAGTAAGTTTTAGAAAGTCTTGTTATCAAAACCCGAATATGTTCTCGATAAGTAGAGAAAGTGTATGCTGTTCTTCGAATGCATAACTGGTACTGGTCAATCTGAAAAGGCAGTGTCAAATTTTACACAGAAGTTTGTGAATGTCAAAGGGGGATCAGGAAGTCTGGAGATAAAGCTGCTGCTTCTTTCCCAGAATATAGTCTAAATAGATCTTGTATCATCACAGGTTGTCATTTCTGATCAGCAGCTTGTGTCTTGTACAGATAGTGCTTCAGTGTTGAGAGAGAGAGGGTTCTCCACCTTCAAGGAATTAACCTGATATTACAGATATGTTGAACTGCTTCATTAAAAATAAACTGAGACTATAGATCAAATCGGCTTATTTTGTTTAACAACTTTTCAACTGTGATTTTATGAAATGTAAATTCAAAATGCCAAATTCCAATTAGTTTTAGATCCTTTATGTAAACGATTTATGTGGCATCCTTTGAAATAAAAAGAATTAAGTATTTTTGTAAGATGCTTTCTATTGAGAACAAAAAAGAAAATTCCATGTGAAAGGGAAGTAAAATATTGGAAGCAGGTATCTTTTCAACTTCAGTGAAAATATTATCAATAATTTATATGGTTTAAACTCCTACACAATAATTATTATACACTCACTTAATTTTCTTGAAAAATCTTGATTTCAATATAATATTGCTTTATATATATATGCGTGTGTGTGTGTGTTTTGAAAAAAATCTTAAATTACATTAAATATTCATTCTGTAATCATTACTAATTCAAAAGGTTCATATTACCATTCAATACTTCTGAACTCAAGGGTTGGCCAAGTGATTAGTGTATCCGCTCACCAGCCAAGAGGCTGTAGATGGGTTCAAATCCTGCCAATGGCATGGATGTTTGTGATTGTCATAATAGCCGTTTACCATATAAACTGCTGTGACTTGTATTGGCACAGTATGTCTTTGCACCATAAAAATAAAACAAAGTCAGATCAAATCTGAACTCAAGTAATAAAATTTAATTTAAAAAAAAAATTCGTTGCAGATTTGTTAAAAGGCACGGATTTTTATTTTGCACACCTTATTAGCGTTTCTGTGCGAAAAAAAAATTCTTGCAAACATTAAATTAAGGACTAATACATAGTGAAAGCATGTTATTTGCATGCTGTTAAACTGTTCCTTCAAATATAAGTATTCTTCAGAATTGTTTAAATTCTTCTTAAACAAAATGGCTGTTTTTCTTTCTTTCTTTCCTAATTGTTGCAAAATACATTATTATTATTATTATTAATGTATGAGCACCTCCATGGAGTCTTAAGACTCATCATGGGAGACCCAGACTGTCAGTGCAATATCTATCACACCTTCCTTGAATCTATTAACAGACAAAGCACTCACAACTGAGCATTTCATTCATTCACCACTCTCCAAGTGAAAAATCTAGTGTCCTAACACCCTTGCTAACCACACTTTTACCCAACTTCCAGGGATGACCTGTTGTTTTGACATACTCTAGCCAAGTGCTGAAACATTTCCCCTGCATCAATTTTATAAAAGCCATTAAATAACTTAAATGTTTCTGTCATGTTGCCTTTTTTTCATGCTTTTGCAGTACAAATAGTTTTTGGTTACTCCATGCATATATAAATGAAAATATATACATTTCATTTATATAGAGTTGGAAACAGTACTACTTTCATTTTAAGTTTTTAAAAAAATTGATGTTTTTTTTTTTTTTTTTTTTTTTGAATAGGTACTTGGCTAACAATGAACGTCTTATACAAAGGGTAAGTATTAATGTCTTGATTCTTGGATTAATTTTAATAATGTTCAGCATTACAACATAGTTGTCACAGGTATGCTTGCCACATTGAAATCAAAGCTGCATATTTTACTCTGCTTGTAAAGAATGGATACCATCATCACACTTTAAAACCACATTATGCATAGGAATGGAGAAATGGTGATAGTATTTGCAGAAATTCAAATCTCTATGTTGATCTTCTGAGAGTGTATGTCTCTGGGAGTTGGGGGGGGGGAGTTGTTGGGAGAAGTCTCCATTCATTGGCGACCTCATTGAAGTCTTTCATTATATGATAGGAACACTATGAAAAGGTCTTAATGGTTATGGGAATTCCACAACATGTTATTCAAATAATCAAACAGCTGTATCTTAGCAACTTGGTACCAGTATAAATAGACAATCTTGGAATGGTTTGATGTAAGAAAGGGAGTATATTGAAGCGTATTTCTCTCTAGATCTTTTAAATCTCCAGAGTTAACAGTGTCATGGCAGGAGGTATATTATGGGGAACATATTGGAAGATAAAACTGGATCAAGATTGATCTTTATACCCCCAAGCATGTAGATTATGCTAGCTTATAACTAGTAATGAAGAACTAAAATCTGAAAGAGTAGAAAAATAGCATATGAGATAACTTAAAACCAAAGTCATTTCATACCCTATCTTTCTACATGGAAAATAATTGTAGATAGGATAAAGTAACACAGTTGTGACTGGATAAAGTTGATTATTTCATATACCTGACAGCACAAATCAGTAAGAAAGGAAGAAGTCAACATGAATTCAAAAGAAGAAACTTAATTAGGAAGAACAACAATAAACTTGTCAGAACTCCAGAAAATTTGGAAACCTATTAAAAGTCAGATTGATTAATACATATAGATTTTGTTGTAATATATGGATCAGAATTTTGGACTCATAAAAGCAGACCCACGCAAAAGGATAAGCTTTGAACTACGATGCTGAAAAGAATGCTTAGAATTTCCTGGCCAGGAGAGTGGGGGGGGGGATAATGAAAGACTTAATGGACTAAACATAAAAATTAGACAATGAAATTATTCATGAAAAAAATTTTAAATACCATATACTCCTGCTGTTATAACTTAGTTAATTGGTTCCTGGAAAGCTACTATAAATTAAACCATAATTCACCATAGACTTATTGTTACACCCTGATATCTTAAGAATGTAAAATTCTCAGTTATCATGGTGTAACATGAAGAGCAAATAAATTAAAAACCCTGCATAAAAGATAATAGATGAATTAATAAAAAGAAAAAGAAATATTCTTGCATCCAATAAAATATATAAAATATAAAGGTGTTTGTTAAACTAACTAACAAAAAAGAAAGAATATATTAATGTTGTAATATGGTATAAATGAGAAAATTTAACTAAATAAGACAGACAAGGATTAGTCATAAAAGATGGTATGTGAGAGGCTAGAGATTAAAATATTAAGTAAATTCATAGAGAAATTTTGAAAGGGGATTAAGTTAGAGGCTAGCACAAGAAAAACAACAGAAAATCGCTTAGGGTCAATTCCCAGATTGAGAAATCGTTATGGGCTCGCCGATCAAATGACGTTTGGCAGAAAAACGCCACCCTGGTCGGTAAAGTCAAGTCAAAAAGGGGGGGGGGGGGCGGAGAAAAGAAGTTAGAGAAGGTGCCGTTAGGAGAGAGAGAGGGTATAAAAGGGTTAGAACCCCCCC